>NC_085096.1:2202282-2264782 GCF_963422355.1 Corticium candelabrum
GCTGAATACACGCCCACTTTCTTTCACTACGCACTCTCAGTGCGATTTCAGCCTTTGGCAGTGTGAACGCAGGCTAACACGGTTAGCTGATGCGGTTCAGTTCCGTTTGGCTCGGTTAGGCTACGTAACCATGCTAGTGTGAACAGACTATTAGTCTGTCTATCCATATACCAGTTGGCATGACTCCAACCATGACTTATATCGCTAGCACATTGACTGACCTGGTAACCTAAATCTCTAGATACTTTTATTCTCATTATTACTGTTTGTTTCTGTTGACATGACGATCTTAAGTGCCGTTCTCTAGACAAATCTGACCACGAAACACTGATAAAATGAAACTGTCTTCAACACTATGGCTATCAAGATAAAGAATTCTCATTCATAAGAGAAAATTAGAAAACCGTTTGATATACGATTGTAATTTAGACTTAATTAACATCATGTTTTGAATGTAACCTACTTGTACAGTAATTACACACAGATACAAAGCCAAACACAAAATACTAAAATATCTATAAAATAAATCTAAAAACCAATAACCCCATAACTTTCTGGTGATCTCTTGACTGTCCACAAAATGCACTAGAAGACTCTCTGTCTGTTGTGTCTGAAAGTATAACACGATTGCTTACAGTTTCTCTCATAAACAATCATTATGACAACATCTGACCTGCAGTGACCGTTGCCGTCTCACACTTTTCTCTAAGAAACATGCAAATGACATTAATTAACATTGTTACAACATTCAGTCTTAGATTCTAGCGTAGAGTTACATACACTTGAGTATCTCTCCATTCGAGCTATACCCCTCAACTCCTTTAAAACCTACAGCACGTACAAAACAATGCAATGCCAATCTGTACATTCATTCCACTCATTTCTATAGCAACCTCCTTGATAAACGGTCGTCTGTGACTGTCCATGTCAGTACAACGTTTCGCCAGATCAATGAGCTTGTTAGACACCGGATCAGGCCAAGCGGCTTGCGGGTCAGACATCGCGACCAGCTCGGTGCCTTCCCCTTCAATTTGTTTCAAAAATGTTGCCTAACAAACAAAAATTCAAAATTTCTGCCAAAATGACAAGAAACAAGGAGAAAACCAGATCAAGTTTCTTGCTCGAAGAGTAAGGAGGCAGTCCCGTCACCAGCTCAAATAATACCTGGAATATTGATCCCATACAAGCACATTACATGGTCACGTGACACACTTCATTCTCTACCATCCCAAATGAGTAGGCGTCGGTTCGTGTACTGAATATCCCTTTGAACGCCTCAGGTGGCATGTAACATCGCGTACCTACGGTTGTCGAACCAGATTCGAGAAAACTGGCATGCATGTTGTCGAGATGCTCTCCAAAGCACGAGAGACCGAAGTCGGCCAATCGTACTCTTCGATCACACGACGCCAGAATGTTGGAACTACAACAATATGATTAATATTAACAAATTTATATCATTGATATATTTTTAATTAATTAATTAATACTAACAAATCTATATAATAAAGTTATTTTTAAGTAATTAATTAATACTAACAAATCTATATAACTAATATATTGTTAATTAATATTAACAAATCTATATAATAAATTTATTTTTAATTAATTAATAATAATAACAAATCTATATAATTAATTTTTCACCAAAAGTCAAGTCAGTAACATTTACAAATAGTATTGACATTAACATTAAAATTTTTTATAATTAATTTATTTTTAATTAATTACTTAATTAATATAAACAAATCACTATAATGAATTTATTGCTGGACCATTTTTCGAAGCTTGCTACAGCTCTGTTTGTTGTTGTGCCTGTTGAATGACTATTGTCAATACCTTTTGACATCTCGATGGATGAGTGGACGTTGTGAAGTTGATTGTATGTGGTGAATACTTGAGGCGATATCGTGAGCCATTTCGATTCGTTCACTCCAATTCAGAGGTTCTCTGCTCTCCTACAGTTATAACAAGCACACTAAACTACAATACACATGACCGTAGTACAATGCCACCAACAATAAATTATGATATAATTAACATTCCATAAATTCTATAAACAATGTAAATAAATAATAAATGCAAACAAATGAATTATAATAATAAATGTGAACAAATAAATTTTAATAATAAACATAAACAATCAGGTGGCCTCCATCATTCACTGGGATATTTGTCGCCATTTTGGGGTTCCAGTGGAGAGCAGATGGTACCGGCATCATCCTGATAGGCTTGTGGAGACGGATGACATTACTATGATGTGGGTACCACCATCCCCACTGCCAGGAAGATCAAAGCCAATCGTCCAGACATTTGTCTCAGAAATAAGAAGACAAACACTTGTCTTCTTATTGATATCAGCTAGAAACATGCTGAGAAGTTGACGAAGTACAGCAACTTGCGAGTGGAGATAAGCCGCATGTGGCATTGTCGAACACTGGTGGTTCCGGTGGTCTTGGGAGCTCTGGGCACAGTGCATGCAGGTATTGCACGGTGGCTGGACAGTATTCCAGGTCATCACAACCTGCAGCACTTACAGAAAACAGTGCTTCTGGGATCTACTCAAATCCTTCGTAAAGTCATGTCTTCTTTCTAGACAGCCGTGATGGTCTAAGTACTTCTGAAGCAGGGTTTGCTTCCAGTAATTGTAATAGACTTTACAAACCAGACTGGTCTAGTTGAGCAAGACACGTAAACAATGTAAACAAATAATAAACCATGCACAAACAATGAATACATCCATCACATAACACAAGAATACACAACACAGTGTGTGCGTATGAACACTGGCCAGACAAGCAGTGTCAACAGATGCATCAAAACACATGTAAACAACGAATAAATCTATGACTGAACAAAAACATCATATTTGACTTCAAATGAGGAAATAGCTGTTCAGAGTGTTCATTTGTGTGACAACCAACTGTACTGAATATTATTACCTTTCTGGAGAAAATGAGACATGCAGTCATGTTTGTTCATTGGATTTATCAAAGGCTTATGATTGGGTGTCACGTTATTGGCTTTTTCAATGTTGCTGGATGGTGATGCCCGTGTTCTTCGTGAAGCTGTTAACAGCATGATACACTTGTCAGGTGGTGCATGTGAGGCAGAGTGGTCGTGTATCTCAGAGTTTTGAAGTCAATGGGTTATGGCAAGGTAGTGTCTTGTCACCGAGACTTTTCAATATATCTATTGATGGTCTCATCGGGTCTTTCCTCAGACAATTAGTAAAGTCTGTATGGAGCAAAAATGGCTGACTTGTATACGGGAGCTATAGCATATGCTGAATCAGTGATGACATTTGCCTAATCTCTCCTACTGTGTTTGGTATGCAGCAGATATTGAATATGTGACACATATGCCAATGATTTGAGCTGATGTTTATGCGAAAAAGAGTACTAAGATTACAGTTGTAAAGAGTAGTACGTAGAAGGCCATTTCGCGATGAATGTTTCACCCTTGGAGAGAGAGAGTGGTCAGTAGGGAGAGGATTTCTCATCTGGAAAGAATCATAGATGCAAAGAGACAAGAAACGGTAGTAACACAGGAGAGATGTAGAAAGTTTTATGGAGCAGTCAACTGCGTTGTGGCTCTACTCGGTGGAGTCTGTAGGAGTGACAAAATCTGGACAAAAATAGTGGATACTCAATTGTACTGTACCCCATATTAGCATTTGGAAGTCACTTATGGGACGTCGAGAAGTTGGTGGTATGTACCAGTGGACAAATCGTCTCACCTCTAAGTAGTCCATGGGCAATCATACATCAAAGTCTTAGTTGCCTGGTCATTACTCTGGTTGCACATAAACTAAATCCACGACGTTATTGCAGCAACGTATAGAATGTATTGTACAATCATGTTGTGACGACTATGACTGTCAGTCTATTTAGAATTGTGCTATCCGTCGATTAACGTTCATCCATCACGCTAACAGACGCACGTCCGCACTGGGTAAATGTTGTAGTGTGGGCTAACTACAGCACCAAAACGTGGCTGTAAGCGTGTACTGCTTCAACAACCGGAAACTGGTCAACTTGGCGATGGCACTTGAAGTTGTCCCTCCGACACACTTGTGGAGCTCAAAAGATATATGTCAACCACAGTTGTCATCTTGCTCAGAAAAGAAATGTCATTCCAGAGGGTAAGGTAGCTGTCAGCTGATTGTTCCTGGGCAACCCTAGAGTCTGCCATTTCAGTTGTTCGGTTATATTTCTGGTGGCCCCAGGCGCCCAGGAACCCAATTTGTGTACAATGGTAAATAGGACTTATCAAAAGGGCATCCGTAAAGGCGTGGGAATGAGGTAGCAAGACTCTCTCAGAGACAGATTTCCAGATTGGTTTCGAGAAGGAGCAGAGAAAAAGCACAAACCAAAGTCAGGTTTTTGAAGAGGGCAGTACTGTACTACAAACAAACTAAGGGGATGAGGTGGTATGAACATAGAATGTGGGATAGGTTGTTGTATTGGTCTTTTGTGTGTGTCATATAGTTGTATGTGTAGTGTGTATGTGTGTATGTATGTGTACATATGTACAGGTCCTGTGCATATGTAAGAGCCCCAAGTGGAAACTGCACTATGTGCGATAACAATAAGATTCATTCATTCGTTCATATGCTCTGTACTGCATACCATGCAATACGTTGTAGGAGACCTCTACGTACTCATTCTGTGTAACACTGACCTTTGCCAAAGGTTGAGCTAACGTCCTGCCCTCGACATATTCATACACCAGACATAATTCCGGTCCATCGTCGCAGATACCAATCAGCCGAACGACATTTGGATGAGGACGGCACCTTCATGTGAAACACAACAATGAAGTGAATACATACATCATTAGCTATATAATTATTTTATCGACTTACATTGTTAGTGCCGACACTTCGTTCATGTACTGCCTCTTTGAAAGACGCACAGTCGAAAGACGTTCATTTTTGGGCTACGAATCAAGATGTTAGAAAGTGTGTGTGTGTGTGTGTGTGTGTGTGTGTGTGTGTGTGTGTGTGTGTGTGTGTGTGTGTGTGTGTGTGTGTGTGTGTGTATGTGTGTTTACATGTGTGTGAGTGTGCGTGTATGTGTGTGTGTGTGTGTGTGTGTGTGTGTGTGTGTGTGTGTGCGTGTGTGTGTGTGTGTGTGTGTGTGTGTGTGTGTGTGTGTGTGTGTGTGTGTGTGTGTGTGTGTGTGTGTGTGTGTGTGTGTGTGTACCAATCAATTGTCTGGCACCTTGTATGACATGTCCACGACATATAAAATAAAGAATTACCTTCTTTAATCGTTTTACTGCCACTTGCTGCCCTTGCCAGTCTCCTAGAAAAACTTGACCAAAACTACCAGCTGCAATGAGACTGCCACCTTCCTCGACCTTCTTTTCATCAAAGTTTTTAGTTGCTTGCATCAGAGTGTCGTATGGTATGAATATGGGTTTGGAAAAATGTCCAGATACAAAGGCAGAAATTACAGCAGACATGACCTTTGAAACAAATAGTATACAACCATGGTGATAAATGAGAAATTAATAAAATTTATTGTGATGCAATACAAAACTGATGATGGATACAAAGTGATTTCTTTTTACACACACACACACACACACACACACACACACACACACACACACACACACACACACACACACACACACACACAGTAATTCATTTGTCCATTATTAGAAGCTTAGTTTCAACCTGACTGCCTGAATTATCAGCATCACTTCCACTCCCCTGATACTCTTTCCTCAACTGTCTACTGACTCCAGTGCTAGAGTGGCGGCTATGTCCAGACGATTTGGCCCATTGGTACTTAGCTTTCAGACTCTTCAGTGAGCTACGACTGTGAGCTTCATGTTGATTTGTTCCGCTTTCCTCATTTGCTTGTAACACTTCGCGTGCAACTGCATTAGTAACCTGATTGCCGTTACTAGCAATCCAAAATGATATTATTTGATGATATCTACTCTCCTGTCTGTTGTTTTGTAATTGATCCATTATCGCGTTATCACTTCCTGACTGACCTATAATTGAGACAAATATGTTTAGTACACAAACATTAGATGACACAGAGTTGACAGAACTTCTTGTCATGATGACTCTAGATTCACTCGGCCTCTCTATTTCTAGTAAATTAAGAAGTGCTTTAGTCGGTAGCTCTGATTGCAAGATGGTGGTGAAAGTTCCATTTCGATTTTTCTCCAAGTCTATTTTGGAGACACTTTTTCTATGATACGTCTCCCTAATGAAAGTCTTTTTGTCGTCTGAGCTGGAGACGCACTGGTCTAGGTCGTATACGTATCGAGAGGGGTTGTAATGTACTTTGACCTCTTGCAATGCAAGCTCTATTAAAGCTGGTACATTTAGAGGAAGTAACTTCTTAAGCTTTATTAGAGTTAGAGCTGGTAGAGAAGGTAACTTCTTAAGCGGCTCGAGATTGTCCACGCTCATAGCATCTTCAATACTCTCGTAGTTGTCAACTGTCGCCTTGAAGGAATTGAAATTCAACATTTTGAAGTCTAGATCAGAAAAACTGTAGCACGATACCAGTGTTATCTGATACTTGATACTGAATGTAGCATGTAGCATCAAATGAACCAGCCTGTGTGTGTGTGTGTGTGTGTGTGTGTGTGTGTGTGTGTGTGTGTGTGTGTGTGTGTGTGTGTGTGTGTGTGTGTGTGTGTGTGTGTAAAGGCAAACACCAACTGCCTCTGTGTGAACAACCAGGCGCAGTACAATGTGCCAAGTGTCATCGGTGGCTGAGAAGTAGGGGTGGCCTGGCAGTACATAAAAGTTTAAATGTGTCTTCTTCCTCTTTGACTATGTCATCATCATTGACTTTATCATTGATCTGGTCATCATCACTTGCCTCCACTGACTGTACCTTGAGTCGGATACCGGAGCCTGATACGAAATTCTGTTTCTGCCATTGTAGTCAATGTGGACGGTGCTTCAAATTCAAGCCAGGATTCCAAAGGCATAACTGTCATGGTGGCAAACACTGTTTAGAGAAAGGCAGCAGTCAACTTCCCCTGTCTTGCACACGTGGAAGACGTTTCCGGTGGCTCAAGGACATACAGAGACATAAGTGCAGACAGTAACTACCTCGTCTTTCAGCTCTCCATAGATGGGGCGGCGTGGCCAGACACTGGCAGCTGTAGCCAAGTGTGTGTGTGTGTGTGTGTGTGTGTGTGTGTGTGTGTGTGTGTGTGTGTGTGTGTGTGTGTGTGTGTGTGCATGCGAGAGGGAGGAAGGGAGGGAGGGAGGAAGAGAGGGAGGGAGGGAGGGAGAGAGGGAGGGAGGGAGGGAGAGAGGGAGGAGGAAGAGAGAGAGGGAGGAGGAAGAGAGGGAGGGAGGAGGAGGGAGGGAGGAGGAGGGAGGGAGAGAGGGAGCGCAATCCACGTGGTAAAAATTTTACCACGTCGTTTGCAGTCCAGGCTAGTATAGCACATATGGCGTGGCAACATGTACCTACCATCTTGAATAGAAAAAAAGTCTTAAAATTTTAAAGTTTAATTAACTCTAGAAGTTTTGCAGTCCATGCTGGTGGTAGCTAACATACACTAACCATCTAGAGTAGGAATCGAATAAGGAACGGTCTCTCTAAAAAACGAAATGTCTTCAGTTGAGAAGGACGCGAACGTTAGCGCATTTTCATACGTGAACTCGTCTACCATTCCTCGTTGATGTCAAACAAACGCAGCGTCAAACAAGTCAAACGTTCCGAAGGCGGAAAGAACGTGTCCGAAACTGTCTGGAAACTTCTATGTAGACCTGTAACGAGTCGTCTGCGTCACCACTACTAATCACGTGATAGAGTCGCAAAACATCTTGTTGATATCTACTAGTAATTGAAACTGTCTAGAGTAGACACCGTCGCTTCCACAGCTATGAGCCTTCAAAGTCCTGAACACCACGTAGGTAGGCCGCAGTGGCGTAGAAAGATGTTCACGAGTGGGGGGATGTAGAGTGGATGTAGAGTGGATGTCAACAGCTTGCCAGACCGTAAACAGATTTGCAAAAAATCTAAATTTCTACATTGAGTGAGGGATCTTCATCCCCCGCTGCCCAGCAGTAATTTGTCGCGCAGAAGTACGAATCTAGTCTCTGCACGCTATTTTCTTACTAGACGTGTTACCTGTAAAATGTATCTAAAACCGTACGTAGCGAATGCCGTTTCGCGTAACCACGTAGTTCGCAATAGTCTAGTCGTCGAGTCATCGTATACGGGACATAAAATCTCTTCTGGTTACACGTAATGTTAGATTCCCGTATAACTATCGTAAACCAAGAAAGCGATCGATTTCGGGTCAGCAGTTGTAGACAGGTGAGTTTTGTTGTTTATTTCCGACAAGTCCTAACAATCGCAAACATGAATTACACCATTCTGGTAATAAAACTCTCTCATGAAAGTTTCGCGCGTACGATTGGCTGAGTACGCTACTCGCCAAGTCTCGTGACTTTTACAAAGTCCCTTTTCTAGAGCTGAAAACTAGTTAAATAGCAACACTCGGCCTGGAGTACCGAGGCTACACGACAACAGTCAACAAATGCGTCATGCCTACAACATAAGAGAGTTGCTACTGCTGTAGACAGTCTTCAAACGGCTACTGCTTATTTCCACGACCTTCAATGACTTCTTCAAGCCTACACACATGCAGAACATTTACAAGACAAACAACGTTATGCATGCTAACGCGCTTTACCACTCACACACACACACACACACACACACACACACACCACACACACACACACACACACACCACACACACACACACACACACACACACACACACACACACACACACACACACACACCAGCTGCAACTATGTTCTGCTGTCTGTCTGTCTGTCAGTCAGTCTACTACAAACCGCTTGTTATTGCTACCAGTCAAATCTGTCAATTTCTTGCTCTCATTACATATAACATCTAGCACAACATTTACGACATGGAGCTTCAAGTCAAGTGTGCTAATGTTCAATAGCTACACTAGCAAACAAGCCGCTAGAACAAGGGCAGGGCATCGGAGCCGGTTCGACCGGTACAACCCAGGCCACAGCCAGACTATGGCCCAGCCTGGGCCGATACAACCATATTTGACGAAGTTGATTGTTGGTGACAGCAAGGCAAGTAAGAAACCTGGATATGTTTCAATAGTTACCCGCTACCATGAGATATTAAAAAAGACAAATCTATGAAGAAGATAACAAAAAAGTTGTCCAGTATTACTTCCGGTTTAGAGATAGGTGATTACATAACTAATGTATGTTGTACTACACTGTGGTGAGTACACGAATATTCGAGGTCATCAAGTTGCTCGATACTCAAAAGTTTTCGTTCTTAGAGTCATAGTGTTAATGAGGAACGACTGAGATTACTTGGTAAGTTTTCAGTGTTGAATAAGATCTAGTTAACGCGCGTTAGTTTGTCATAAAATACGCCCACTTAACGCGCGTTAGATCATACAACTTTAGATTTGCTTCCTACACCCCCTGTAAAATTATAGCTGTAGCTGGTGTGTATTTCTCTAAATCTAGTCAACCACCTACATACCTGTCTGCCCTTAAACACATTCCTAGAATCCCTTGCAAGCCCATTCGTGAGACTCTGTCCAACTCCTGCAGAACCTACAGATCATACAATACAATGCAACGCCAATCTCTACGCTCATTCCACTCATTTCTATAGCAACCTCTCTTATAAATGGTCGTCTGTGGCTGTCAAAGTCGGTGCACCGTTTTGCCAGATCGAAAAGAAGACGTGCCACCCGATCCGGCCAGGCAGCTCGTGGGTCACACATAGACATTAGGTCTACGCCTTCCCTTTCCATTCCTTTCAACCATATCACCTAGCAACAAACAAATTTAAAACTTTTGCCAAAATCGTAAAAAACGAGAAGACAACCAGATCAAGTTTCTTGCTCGAAAAGTAAGGAGGCAGTCCTGTTAACAATTCAAATAATACCTACAATATCAATCCTATACAAATCACATTACAAGGTCACGTGACACACTTCACCCTACCACTCCAAATGAATAGACATCAGTTCGTGTACTAATTATCCCTTTGCACGCTTCGGGCGACATATAACTGCGTGTACCCACTGCCATTGAACCAGAATCGTAAAAACTTGCATCCATGTTGTCAACATGCTCTACAAAGCACGACAGACCAAAGTCGGCCACTATTACTCTTCCATCAGGTGACACCAGAATGTTAGCACTACAATAAAACAATCAAGACTATTACCTGTCAGAAGCGCTTTGTGAGTAAGGCAAGTACCTCTTAATGTCTCGATGGATTAGAGGACGTTGTGGCGTCGTTTGTATGTGATGAATACCTTTAGCGCTACCGTGAGCCACTTCAAGACGTTCATTCCAACTCAAAGGTTCACTGCTCTCCTAAAGTTAACAAGCACAATATACTACACAAGACCACAATAATACCAACAATGCATATATAGACATGCAGTGCATATATGCATCATACTGTTATAAGTATAAGCAATTGCATGATTGGCGTTAGGTGATAAGCCTGCCACTCATGTTTCTATAAAAGTAATTTAGCACCCTAATCATGCAGTAGTAATACCAAGGTCAAGTGACGTGTGACCAATCATGAGCATCTAGTTAGATGGTGCAATGTATATGAGGTATTATATGGCAAGTGTGCAATAAATTACAGTCGCGTGTCACTTATCCCACGCTCAATCATCCGACACGCCAGTTATCCAACAGGTCAAGCTTGTCGCATGGGTGATCACTTGGCTGGTCAGCTGCATACGTGTAGGTACATGTACATCCACGTGCATGTCAGTTGTTTCTTGAAACAAGTTTGAGAGCGAGTTCAAGCGTTTCTTCTTGTTGTATTCTACATTCATCTACATCTACAGTCCTCTACATCTACAGTCAGTATACCTAATGTGGAAAAATGTCGAATAATATCAACAATAGTTGAGTTTGTAACAGCTTCAGTTATCCAACATTTTCACTCATCCAACAGGGTCCAATCCGAGGGGTCAAATAAGTGACAGACAACTGTATTTTTAGTTACATCGCACACTCCGAGCAGACCAAATAAATTTCTTGATGCTAGGATTTGTCGGTCCAGTTTTGAGGTGGACCAAAATAAAATAATAAAATTTGATGTGCGCATGCGCAATGATATAATGCTTGCTGTAAAAGATGTGGTACACGTACATACATCCTACAAATATAGATATCAACGACTCCACAAGTGTTAACAGTGCATGTGGTCCAGCTAGTGCAGCGATCGTTTCTGCATTCCCCTTCGTATCAGCATCATTTGTTTTAGTCGCCATTTTGCTATCTCACGTGTGTATACAGTGAAATAAAAACTGCGGCGAATGCTCAGAAAGTGACATGATTGGCCGGTCTAATTTTCATGTCCAAATATCAGAGCATCATAAATGTAGTTGGTCTGGCCTCACTTATTGCACAGTTTTCCATTGCTGTACAATACGTCAGCTATGTAGGCACTTGTGATTGCATAGACAATGCAATGACATTATGCGCACAAAAGTATATACTGCCAGCCAGACAAGCAGTGCCCACAGATGCATCAACGTATGTGTACAAACCAATGAATCTGTACAACCAATTGACATAACGCAAATTCACAATAAACTAGGTTCACTCTGTACTGTGCAATACTTGATGTACAGTCTCTATATGTGTGTGTGTACTCTCACACTGACCTTTGCCAAATGTTGAGCTAATGTCATGCCGTCGACGTATTCGTACACTAAACACATTTCCGGTCCATCATCAGAAATACCAAGCAGTCGAACAACATTGGGATGAGAAGGGCACCTTCACACAAAGTATACCATCATAACGAGTACGCACATCGTCAGCAATAAAAATTATTTTATCGACTTACCTTGTCAATGCCAACATTTCGTTCCGGTACTGCTTCTTTGAAAGACGGACAGTCGACAGACGTTCGTCTTTGGGCTACAGATAAAAACAAGCATCGTAAAAATGTTAAAAATTAAGCAAATTTTAAGTTTCATTGCAGCCTGGAACACTTAATATGATTAAAATATTATTAATTAACTTAAAAGTAAATGTAGTCGTTGCAGCAGCGTCCTTTACCACAAACACGACGTAAGAGTAAACTATATATAGAAAGTACGCAAATGCGCCAGTGGTCTGTATGTTTGAGCCAAGGTCTGGACCTCCAAGGCTACGCATTTTTGACATTTAGGCTAATCCAAACAACTTCCACTAATCCAAACGAGGCTGTTCAGATTAGCGAGGTTCTACTATAATGTCAATGTCGATTTCCTGTTTTTTTGCTGTGTACAATGTATGATAACACATTTAGCCTTGTTGTGTAGAGCCACACCCTTTAGGGGGTGTTCCCTTCAACCAAATCTAGGTTCCTATGCCACTGTAATCTCAAGAGCTATAATTTATAGTTGTGTAGCATGTTCTGCTAATCGACACTCAGCATTACACCAACAGACAACTCAATCATACATTACACTCAAATCAAGTGCACGACAATGCATGTATGACAAATCACAAATACTGCTTGATGATTGGACACTGTCACGGCAGTAAAAGTGTGGCACATTTCTGAGAATAACAGACATAGTCACAACCGGAAGTCAGTCAAGCTCACCGAGTCACGTGACTCGTACAAAATCCTGTTTCTTATGGCTCATGCTAATGCAGTATACCAATCATCTGACACCTTGTATGACATGCCCAAATATATAAAATAAGATATTACCTTCTTTAGTCTTTTTACTGCCACTCGCTGGTCTTGCCAATTGCCTAGAAACACTTGGCCAAAACTACCGGCTGCAATAAGACTGCCTCCTTCGTCGATTTTCCGTTCATTGAAATCATTAGTTGCTTGCTTCAGAGTATTGTATGATATGACTTCAAGTCTGGAAAAATGGCTAGATGCGTGAGTAGAAGATACAGGAGAAGTAACCTTTAAAACAAATACGCCAATGATGATTAATGAGAGCATGACAGTGACACACACACACACACACACACACACACACACACACACACACACACACACACATACACACACACACGCACACACACACACGCACACACACACACACACACACACACACACACACGAGACAGACAGACAGACAGACAGACAGACACTATCATAATTTGTTTGTCCATAATTACCAACTTACTAGTCCCAATTACAGTTTACTAACCTGACTGCTTGAAACATTATCAGCATCACTGTCACTCCCCTTATAATCTTTCCTCCACTGTCTGTTACTATCTCCAGAGCTGCAGTGACGACTTGGTGCAGACGATTTGGTCCATTGGTCAGCAGAAAGGCTTTTAGCTGCAACTGTTTCTAAAGTAGTCTGCAATGGAATATGACGCTCACTTTCATATGCGATAACAATAAGATTCATTCATTCGTTCATATGCTCTAATGTACGGTATGCAGCAGATGTTGAATATGTGACACGTATGCCAATGATCATGGTCTGATGTTTAATGCAAAGAAGAGTACTAAGATTACAGTTGTAAAGAGTAGTATGTGGAAGACCATTTGGCAATAAATGTTTCACCCTTGCAGAAGAGACTGTGGCCAGTAGGGAGAGGATTTCTCATCTGGGAGTGATCATAGACGCAAAGAGACGAGAAACGGTAGTAACACAGGAAAGATGTAGAAAGTTTTATGGAGCAGTCAACTCCGTTGTGGCTCAACTTGGTGGAGTCAGTAGAAATGACAAAATCTGGACAAAATAGTGGATACTCAATTGTACCCAATATTAGCATTTGGAAGTCACTCATGGGACATCGATAAGTTGGTGGCATGTACAATGCTAAATAGGGCCTAATGAAAGAGCATCCATAGAGGTCTGGGAATGAGGTATCAAGACTCTCTCAGAGAAGGTCTACGAACAACTAACTAAGGAAATGGAGTGGTATGAATATAGAATGTAGGATAGGTTTTCATTTGTGTATGTCATATAGTTGTACGTGCAGTGTGTGTGTGTGTGTGTGTGTGTGTGTGTGTGTGTGTGTGTGTGTGTGTGTGTGTGTGTGTGTGTGTGTGTGTGTGTGTGTGTGTGTGTGTGTGTGTGTGTGTGTGTGTGTGCACGTATGTACGGGCCCTGTGCATATGTATGAGCCCTGAGTGGGAACTGCACTATGTGCAATAACAACAAGATTCATTCATTCGTTCACATGCTCTGTATTGCATACAATGCAATACGTGGTAGACGACATCTACGTACTCATTCTGTGTGACACTGACCTTTGCCAAATGTTGAGCTAACGTTCTGCCCTCGTCGCAGATACCAAACAGCTGAACAACATTTGGATGAGAAGGACACCTTCATGTGAAACACAACAATAAAGCTTGAACGCATACATCATTAGCTATACAATTATGATATCAACTAATTTACTTACATTGTTAGTGCCGACACTTCGTTCATGTACTGCCTCTTTGAAAGACGGACAGTCGACAAATGTTCATTTTTCAGCTACAAATCAAGATGTTAGAAAGTGTGTGTGTGTGTGTGTGTGTGTGTGTGTGTGTGTGTGTGTGTGTGTGTGTGTGTGTGTGTGTGTGTGTGTGTGTGTGTGTCTGTGTAAGCGCACATGTGTGTTGTGTGAGTGTGTGCGTGTGTGTGCATGTGCATGTGTGTGTGTTGGTGGGGTGTGTGTGTGCCGGTGTGTGAGCACACATGTGTGTCCATGTGTGTGTCCGTGTGTGTGTGTCCGTGTGTGTGTGTGTGTGTGTGTGTGTGTGTGTGTGTGTGTGTGTGTGTGTGTGTGTGTGTGTGTTGTGTTGTGTGTGTGTATGTGTGTGCGTGTGCGTGTGTGTGTTGTGTGTGTGTGTGTGTGTGTGTGCATGTGTTTGTATTGTGTGTGTGTGTGTGTGTGTGTGTGTGTGTGTGTGTGTGTGTGTGTGTCGTGTGTGTGTGTGTGTGTCGTGTGTGTGTGTGTGTTTGTGTTATGTGTGTGTGCGTGCGTGTGTGTGTGTGTGTGTGTGTGTGCACGTGTGTGTGTGTGTGTGTGTGCACATGTGTGTGTGTGTGTGTGTGTGTGTGTGTGTGTGTGTGTGTGTGTGTGTGTGTGTGTGTGTGCGCGCGCGTGTGTTTATGTTGTGTGTGTGTGTGTGTGTGTGTGTGTGTGTGTGTGTGTCTCGTGTGTGTAGGGGTGTGCGAGTGCGGTGGAGCAGATAGTAGAGCGTTGGTGATGACATCCGGGATCTTGTATTCCGTGATGAGGGTTAAAGGTTCGATCCTGGTGGAGGCAACACTGTCACAGTTTCCTTGAGCAAGAAACTCACCCACACTTGCTTCTCTCGACTCAGAAGTATAAATGAGTACCTGGTCATTGACTGGGGTGGACAAGACCGCTGGCTTGGCAGCAACATCTTGCAGCAGACGGGTACGTGTGAGCCTTGGTGTCCAGTCCCAGAGCTGCGCCATTGTCAGTGCCCCTGGATTACTCTGGCCAAGCTCCAGGTGAATTGTAGCGCTGGCCCCAAGACTCCACTTAGTGCATGGAGGCCCTGTCTCTAGAGGCAGGAAGAGCTATCTCCACAGCTGACCTCAAGGTCAACATCGAAAGACGTGGAGGGCTTAACATTTGTCCAGTTTTGTCCATGTGTGTGTGTGTGTGTGTGTGTGTGTGTGTGTGTGTGTGTGTGTGTGTGTGTGTGTGTGTGTGTGTGTGTGTGTGTGTATGACATGTCCACGACATATAAATAAAAGAATTACCTTCTTTAATCGTTTTACTGCCACTCGCTGCCGTTGCCATTCTCCTGGATAAACTTGACCAAAACTACCCGCTGCAATGAGACTGCCTCCTTCGTCGACCTTTTTTTCATGAAAGTTTTTAGTTGCTTACATTAGAGCGTCGAATGATATGGATACGGGTTTGGAACAATGTCCAGATGCGTAGGCAGAAATTACAGCAGACATGACCTTCAAAACAAATAGTATACAACCATGAAGATAATAAAAATTACTAAATTTATTGTGATGCAATACAAATTGATGATGAATACAAAGTCACACACACACACACACACACACACACACACACACACACACACACACACACACACACACACACACACACACACACACACACTTTGTCCATTTAAAAACAGTTTACTAACCTGACTGCTTGCAACATCATTGCCACTCCCCTGGTAATCTTTCAACTGTGTACTACTAACTCCACTGCTTAAGTGACGACTCCGTACAGATGGATTGATCCATCGGTGAGCATAAAGTTTTTTCGCTGCAGCTTTTTCTACACTCGTCTGCAATAAGCTGTGACTCTCAGATTCATCTTTATCTGGTTTCCTTTCCCTAGTAATAGTAGGTCAATGCATGCATTAGATACATGATTGTCATTACAAAGAATAAACGACATCAACTGATCATGATCTAGATTCTCCCACGTTTTCTTTTTCGAATGACCCAGCATCAAGTACTCACTCCCTAAGTCAAAAGATATCATGTTTTGTAGTAGACAAATTCCAGATGACAATGACTCCTTCAAACAACTGTTTACAACTAATTCAATCAGGTTCTCCTGTATAAATAAAGTACGGCGTTTTCCAGTCTGTTTGTTCAGAAAGGAGGAAATACGCAAAACTTCATTTCGTACTTTCTCCAACATTTTCTTCAACTCTTTCTTGCAATGCTTTGCTTTTGTGCTGGCTTAAGGGCAGCCGGTCATTACTAAGTGTCCGGAGGGGCTGGCAAATTTGCTGGTGGTCATAACTTTGAAATTCAGGGATTTGCAGAGGTCACTAAGCATTTGGGGAACCTTTCGTTGGGGGGTCATAATTTTCAGGGATGTTTATCTGTATATTACAGAATTGTATGCAAGAAATGTATATTTCTAAGGGCTTTGCACACTTGCATTGCTAAAAGAGGCAAATTCCTGCTTTACTTGTTTTGTCAGTGGGTTGAATAGAAAGGACCAACTTTAGAAATCATACCTAAGCCACACTTGAGCCCTGAAACAGACTACTTTTTATTGTACATACCTGCACATATATGAGGTCACCTAAATTAAGCTAACCGACAGACAGTGAGGGTCAGAGGTTTTAGCTGGCATATTTTGCAAGGGTCACATATTAAACTATGCGGACCTCAGCAAATTTCTCCATCCCCGTGGACAATTACTAATGACCGACCCCTTAGTACTGCAATTTGAGAATCAAGACAGAAGTTTTAATTGCTGTGAATTAAATTTCTGCGTTCCAACCAGCAAGGCAGTTAGTATAGACTATATACAGCTCTCTTTTCGGTTGCCTTCTACCGGTATCTGTGCCTTGTTCATCGCTTTGCTCACTAACCACATGAGATACATCGTGTTTGGCTTTGCAAGTGGCTTCATCTCAATGCCAGTCTCTGAAATAGTGATGTATGCTCATACCAAAGCGACCTCCTTGCATAAGGCAGTACACGAGCAACACGTCGAAGAATCCGCATGTGACAGCAAAGAGACTGCTTGGGACTTCTTCGCAGAATTCACAGAAGCAACCAGTTTTATGGCAGCTATACTATTACGTAGTCAGCAAGTCCACAACTATCATTTGTGTCTCATTTTCTCATTCACTCTCTACATGCGCCCTATCAAAATCGAAGACAAAGTAGCTCCAGTGCATTTACCTCCATATGACATCCAAGATACGTTATAGATGGTGTACTGTACACACAACATTGGGTCATAATCTGTTTACAACTTGGAACTGATGGTCACAGTATGAAATTTGACCAAGCACATAAACAACGGTTCTCAGACTATATTGCCAGCATTCGTCTACACACTCATATGGTGTTTCTTATAGCCCGTTCACACTAGCGTTTGTAACTGTGCCAGCACGTTGCGGTTTGGCTTCACTTCGCAGTGTGAACACCCGCTGAACCAAACCAAACCAAATCGTGTTGAGCTGGCTCACCTCAAGCTACAGTGCCACCATGGTTCGGTTCGGTAGTCCAATGGAAAATCGTCTCCGAGATCTCGGTGTTGTACATCTCACTGCGATGGACTGCTGAGATACCAATTAAAACAAGGCAATCGCATCTTGCCTACGATCCATCACAAGAACTACCCGGATATGCACAGTTAGCTGAATATACGCCCACTTTCTTTCACTACGCACTCTCAGTGCGCTTTCAGCCTTTGGCAGTGTGAATGCAGGTCAACACGGTTAGCTGACGCGGTTCAGTTCCGTTTGGCTCAGTTAGGCTACGTAACCATGCTAGTGTGAACAGGCTATTAGTCTGTCTATCCATATACCAGTTGGCATGTCTCCAACCATGACTTATATCGCTAGCACATTGACTGACCTGGTAACCTAAATCTCTAGATACTTTTATACTCATTATTACTGTTTGTTTCTGTTGACATGACGATCTTAAGTGCCGTTCTCTAGACAAATCTGACCACAAAACACTGATAAAATAAAACTGTCTTCAACACTATGGCTATCAAGATAAAGAATTCTCATTCATAAGAGAAAATTAGAAAACCATTTGATATACGATTGTAATTTAGACTTAATTAACATCATGTTTTGAATGTAACCTACTTGTACAGTAATTACACACAGATACAAAGCCAAAACACAAAATACTAAAATATCTATAAAAATAAATCTAAAAACCAATAAACCCATACCTTTCTGGTGATCTCTTGACTGTCCACAAAATGAACTGGAAGACTCTCTGTCTGTCGTGTCTGAAAGCATAACACGATTGCTTATAGTTTCTCTCATAAACAATCATTATGACAACATCTGACCTGCAGTGACCGTTGTCGTCTCACACACTTTTCTCTAAAGAAACATGCAAATGACATTAACATTGTTACAACATTCAGTCTTAGATTCTAGCATAGAGTTACATACACTTGAGCATCTCCCCATTCGAGTTATACCCCTCAACTCATTCAAAACCTACAGCACGTACAAAACACTGCAACGCCAATCTGTACATTCATTCCACTCATTTCTATAGCAACCTCCGTGATATACGGTCGTCTGTGACTGTCTATGTCAGTACAACGTTTCGCCAGATCAGTGAGCATGTTAGACACCGGATCAGGCCAAGCGGCTCGCGGGTCGGACATCGCGACCAGGTCGGTGCCTTCCCCTTCAATTTGTTTCAAAAATGTCGCCTAGAAACAGACACAAATTCAAAATTTTTACCGAAATCGTAACAAACGAGATGACCAGATTGAGTTTCTTGCTTGAAGAGTAAGGAGGCAATCCCGTTACCAGCTCGAGTAATATCTGGAATAATATCGATCCCATATGGTTTACACGACAAGGTCACGTGACATACTACGTTCCCTACCATTCCAAATGAGTAGACGTCGGTTCGTGTACTGAATATCCCTTTGAACGCCTCGGGTGGCATGTAACATCGTGTACCTACGGTTGTTGAACCGGATTCGAGAAAACTGGCATGCATGTTATCGAAATGCTCTCCAAAGCATGAGAGACCGAAGTCGGCCAATAGTACTCTTCGATCCCATGATGCCAGAATGTTGGAACTACAACAAAATGATTAATATTAACAAATTTATATCATTGATATATTTTAAATTAATTAGTTAAATAATTAATATCAACAAATCCATACAATAAATATATTTTTAATTAATTAATTAATATTAACAAACTTTTATATAACTAATATTAACAAATCTATATAACTAATTTATTTTTAATTAATTAATTAATATTAACAAATCTATATAATTAATTAATTTTAATTATATAATTAATATTAACAAATCTATATAACAAATTTTTAATTAATTAATTAACAATAAATGTTAATATCAATACTATTTGTGAATGTTACTAACTTGACTTTTGCTGTAAAATAATTAATATTACCAAATCTCTATAATGAATTTATTTTGCTGGACCATTTTTACGAAGCTTTCATTCTACAGCTCTGATTGTTAATGTGCCTGTTGAACGACTGTTTTGAATACCTTTTGACGTCTCGATGGATGAGTGGAGGTTGTGAAGTTGATTGTATGTGGTAAATACTTGAGGCAATATCTTGAGCCATTTTGATTCGTTCATTCCAATTCAGAGGTTCTCTGCTCTCCTACAGTTAACAAGCACAATAAACTACAATACACATGACCATAGTACAATGCCACCAACAATGATATAAACAATTCCATAAACAATGTAAATAAATAATAAATGTGAACAAATAAATTATAATAATAAATGTAAACAAATAAATTATAGTAATAAATGTAAACAAATAAATTATAATAATAAATGTAAACAAATAAATTATAATAATAAATGTAAACAAATAAATTATAGTAATAAATGTAAACAAATAAATTATAATAATAAATGTAAACAAATAAATTATAATAATAAATGTAAACAAATAAATTATAATAATAAATGTAAACAAATAAATTATAATAATAAATGTAAACAAATAAATTATAATAATAAATGTGAACAATAAATTATAATAATAAATGTAAACAAATAAATTATAATAATATATAAAATAGTCTAGCTGTCAGAGGAATGAAAGTCTGTCAATGGTTAGTCAGACTTTTTTCAGTAATTTTGCCAGGTGGGTTGTACTAATTGCACGCATATGACTCTTTATCAAAAAACATGCAACATCAAAGTGTCATCTAGAGCCATGAAACCTGGCACTTGGTCAGGCATCCTTGAGCTAGCTGCAGTGGCAAATGTCTTTGTCGACCTGTTCGTGCAGAGTATCCCAAGAGATTTGGTTTGGCAACACAAATGCATGGACACGTGTACCAACCTCGAATTACTGCGGCAACCCATGATAATTGTCATGAATTGATCCACTACAGTCTTGAATGGGGAAACATATACCTCCACTCAAATCACTTTGTTCCTTGTGCTTGCTGTCTAGTGTGGTGGACTCAGATGTTGGAAAAAGATGTGGTGGGATGAGTGTGTGTTCACGTTCACTTGCACATGTCATTGCTTCACTCCTCGAGGATGTATTGCAAGATCTTTACTCCCAAGCAGGTGTCCAGTGGACCCGGCAAGACTATATATATATATATATATATATATATATATATATTAGTCTGTTAAATATACATGTGTGTGTGTGTGTGTGTGTGTGTGTGTGTGTGTGTGTGTGTGTGTGTGTGTGTGTGTGTGTGTGTGTGTGTGTGTGTGTGTGTGTGTGTGTGTGTGTGTGTGTGTGTGTGTGTGTGTGTGTGTGTGTGTGTGTGTGTGTGTGTGATTAATGGTAAGTGATAAGTAGTATTTGCCAGGATTGGAATGTCCGACCAGACATGTCTAATGTGCGGCAAATATTAAATGGACAGGACACGATGTTCGGTGGTCAGTCAAAGACTATTTCGCACACTGTGTATGTATGTGCACGTATGTACAGGCCCTGTGCATATGTATAAGCCCTGAGTGGGAACTGCACTATGTGCGATAACAATAAGATTCATTCATTCATTCATATGCTCTGTACTGCATACCATGCAATACGTGGTAGGCGACCTCTACGTACTCATTCTGTGTGACACTGACCTTTGCCAAATGTTGAGCTAACGTCCTGCCTTCGACATATTCATACACCAAATATAATTCCGGTCCGTCGTCGCAGATACCAATCAGCCCAACGACATTCGAATGAGGAGGGCACCTTCACGTGAAACACAACAATGCAGCTTGCATACACGCATCATTAGCTATATAATTATGACATCGACTTACATTGTTAGTGCCGACACTTCGTTCATGTACTGCCTCTTTGAAAGACGAACAGTCGACAAACGTTCATTTTTGGGCTACGATTCGAGATGTTAGAAAGTGTGTGTGTGTGTGTGTGTGTGTGTGTGTGTGTGTGTGTGTGTGTGTGTGTGTGTGTGCGCATGTGTGTGTGTGTGTGTGTGCATGTGGTGTGTGTGTGTGTGTGTGTGTGTGTGTGTGTGTGTGTGTGTGTGTGTGTGTGTGTGTGCATGTGGTGTGTGTGTGTGTGTGTGTGTGTGTGTGTGTGTGTGTGTGTGTGTGTGTGTGTGTGTGAGTGTGTGAGTGCAAGTGTGTGTGTGTGTGTGTGTGTGTGTGTGTGTGAGAGAGAGAGAGAGAGAGAGAGAGAGAGAGAGAGAGAGAGAGAGAGAGAGAGAGAGAGAGAGAGAGAGAGAGAGTGAGTGAGTGTGTGCCAATCAATTGTCTGGCACCTTGTATGACACCTTGTCCACGACATATAAAATAAAAGAATTACCTTCTTTAATCTTTTTACTGCCACTCGCTGCCCTTGCCATTCTCCTAGAAAAACTTGACCAAAACTGCCAGCTGCAATGAGACTGCCTCCTTCGTCGACCTTCTTTTCATCAAAGTTTTTAGTTGCTTGCATCAGAGTGTCGTATGGTATGAATATGGGTTTGGGACGATGTCCAGATGTTAAGTTAGAAATTACAGCAGACATGACCTTCAAAACAAATAGTATACAACCATGGTAATAAATGAGAAATTACGAAAATTTATTGTGATGCAATACAAAACTGATGACGAATACAAAGTCACACACACACACACACACACACACACACACACACACACACTTTGTTTGTCCATTCAAAAACAGTTCACTAACCTGACTGCTTGCAACACCATCGACATCATTGTCACTCCCCTGGTAATCTTTCCTCAACTGTATACTACTAACTCCACTGCTTGAGTGACGACTCCCTGCAGATGGTTTGTTCCATTCTTGAACACAAAATTTTTTGATTCCACTGCTTAAGTGATGACTTAGTGTACATACTTCGATCAATTCTCGAGCACAAGATTTTTTGGCTCCACTGCTTGAGTGACGACTCTGTACAGATGGATTGAGAGCAAAATGTGTTTTGGCAGCAGCTTTTTCTAGCCAATTTTGCAATACGCTGAGACTCTCAGATTCATCTTTATATGGTTTCCGTTTCCTTTTGTTTGCTAGTAATAGTTGGTCAATCCATGCACTAGATACATGATTGCCGTTAGAAAGGATAAGTGACATTAACTGATCATGATCTCGATTCTCCCTTTTCTTTTTCAACTGATCCAGCATATCCTGCATCAAGTATTCACTCTCTAACCCTAAGTCAAAAGATCTCATGTTTTGTAGTAGACAAATTCCAGATGACAATGACTCCTTCAAAGCGTTTACTACAAATTTAATCAGGTCATCCTGTTTAATTAAAGTAAGGTGTTTTTTAATCTGTTGTAGAGAGAAGCTAAATTCTTTTGGCACTTTCTCCAACTTTTCCTTCAACTCTTTCTCGGAATGCTTTGCTTTATGCTGGCTTACTACTTCTCTGAGAGCCTCCATATCTCGTGTGAGCATGATGAGGGGGTTTGCATCATTGTCCTTTGTTATCTTTTCCAATTTAGAAGCAAACTGACTACTAGTCCTCGAGATCCATTGATCGTCCAAGCTGTCAGTCTCTTCCTTGTCGGCTATCTGGCCCATGTAATAAATAGAGTTTGAAATCTTTCTTGAGCCTAAAATCAAAACAAACCTGTATACTGATAGCACAACACTATAATGTTAGTGTAAACTGATAAATATTGATACTGAATGTAACATCAATCAGCATTCATGTGCAGACCACGTGGAGAAAAATCTACACTTTAAAAGATTTGCAGTCCATGCTGGTGGTATAGCTAACATACACTTACCATTTATAGTAGGAAACGAATTAGGAACGGTCTCTCTAAACAACGAAATGTCTTCAGTTGAGTAGGACTTACTAAACAGCGCCAGCATGTCTTCAAATGTGGACTCGTTTACCATCCTCGTTGATGTCAAACAAACGCAGCGTCAAACAAGCCAAACGTTTCAAAGAAAGAAAGAACGTATCCGGAACTGTCTGGAAACTTTTAGGTCGAGCTGAACGACGTCACCCTATTAATCACGTGATAGAGTCGTATTGTTGATATGTACTAGTAATTGGACTGTAGACACCGTCGGTCCACAGCTATGAGCCTTCAAAGTCCTGAACACCACGTAGGTAGGCCGCAGTGGCGTATGAAGATGTTCACGAGTGGGGGGATGTAGAGTGGATGTCAACAGCTTGCCAGATCGTAAACAGATTTGCAAAAAATTTAAATTTCTATATTGAGTGATGGATCTTAATCCCCCGCTTCCTAGCAGTAATTGTCGCGCAGAATTACAAATCTAGTCTCTGCACGCTATTTTCTTACTAGACGTATTACCTGTAAAATGTATCTAAAACCGTACGTAGCGAAAGCCGTTCCGCGTAACAACAAAGTTCGTGCACTCGTCAAGTCATCGTATACGGGACATAAATCTCTCCTGGTTACGTAATGTTAGATTCCCGTATAAATATTGTAAAACCAAAGAAAGCGATCGATTTCGGGTCAGCAGTTGTAGACAGGTGAGTTTTGTTGTTTATTTCCGACAAGTCCTAACAATCGCAAACATGAATTACACCATACTGGTAATAAAACTCTCTCATGAAAGTTTCGCGCGTAGGATTGGCTGAGTACGCTACTCGCCAAGTCTCGTGACTTTACAAAGTCCCTTTTCTAGAGTTGAAAACTAGTTAAATAGCAACACTCGGTCTGGAGTACCGAGGCTACTCACAACACGACAACAGTCAACAAATGCGTCATGCCTACAACATAAGAGAGTTGCTACTGCTGTAGACAGTCTTCAAACGGCTACTGCTTATTTCCACGACCTTCAATGACTTCTTCAAGCCTACACAGATGCAGAACATTTACAAGACAAACAACGTTATGCACGCTAACGCTCTTTACCACTCTCTCTCTCTCTCTCTCTCTCTCTCTCTCTCTCACACACACACACACACACACACACACACACACACACACACACACACACACACACACACACACACACACACACACACACACACACACACACACACGCACACCAGCTGCAGCTATGTTCTGCTGTCTGTCTGTCTGTCAGTCAGTCTACTACAAACCGCTTGTTATTGCTACCAATCAAATCTGTCAATTTCTTGCTCTCATTATATATAACATCTAACACAACATTTACGACGTGAAGCTTCAAGTCAAGTGTGCTAACGTTCAATAGCTACACTAGCAAACAAGCCACTAGAACAAGGGCAGGGCATCGGAGCCGGTTCGACCGCTACAACCCAGGCCACAGCCAGACTATGGCCCAGCCTGGGCCGATACAACCATATTTGATGAAGTCGACTGTTGGTGACAGCAAGGCAAGTAAGAAACCTGGATATGTTCCATAGTTATCCACTACCATGAGATATTAAAAAAAGACAAATCTATGAAGAAGATAACAAAAAAGTTGTCCAGTATTACTTCCGGTTTAGAGATAAGTGATTAAATAACTAATATATGTTGTACTACACTGTGGTGCATACACGAATATTCAAAGTCATCAAGTTGCTTGATACTCAAAAGTTTTCGTTCTTAGAGTCATAGTGTTAATGAGGAACGACTGAGATTACTTGCTAAGTTTTTAGTGTTGAATGAGACCTAATTAACGCGCGTTAGTTTGTGCAAAAATACGCCCACTTAACGCGTTAGATCATACAACTTTAGATTTGCTAGCCTCGAATTTCCAGACCAGAGAGCGCGCAAACTCTAGTCTGGACCAAGTCGATACTAAAATGATTTCGGAAGTACTTATCAATAACAATGTTAAATGGTGTCTAACAGCGTAGAATCGTTTTACCTAGATCAACATATCATTTGTAAATGCCATGAGATCTCACGAACAGAGAAGAGACGTCTGCAGTGTTTGCGGCGATATCTTGGTAGACGGCATGAAACGAGGACTCTTTGATTCTTCGGCAGACCGCTAGCTAGTCTAACCGCTCGACTAGCGAGACTACCGCTCGACCAGTTGTCAAAGGTGATGGTCTGGCGACACTGCTGTGCATGTCACCTGTCACTGCAAGCTTGAAAATATCGAAGAAATGAAGCTGAAACTAAAACTAAGATGAGTGTGTGCAGAGTCTAATCATTGTTCTGGCATGCAGAGTTTAGTCATTGTTCTGGTGTGCTCTTTGCCGCCCACGAGGATTTCACCCGCGCGCAATCAGTGCTAGTGCACTTAGCATAACCAATTATTGCTAAGCCAATCAGAATTTACAACCGAGATTCGGGTTGTAGAAGCTGATTGGCTGAGAAGGCTATTTCCGAATCATTTTAGTATCGAATTGGTCCAGACTAGAGTTCGCGCGCTCTCTGGTCTGGAAGTCCGAGGCTATAGATTTGCTTCTACACCCCCTGTAAAATTATAGCTGTAACTGGTGTGTATTTCTCTAAATCTAGTCAACCACCTACATACCTGTCTGCAATTAAACACATTCCTAGAATCCCTTCCAAGACAATTCGTGAGACTCTGTCCAACTCCCGCAGAACCTACAGATAATACAATACAATGCAACGCCAATCAATCGCTACGCTCATTCCACTCGTTTCTATAGCAACCTCTCTTATAAATGGTCGTCTGTGGCAGTCAAAGTCGGTGCACCGTTTTGCCAGATCGAAAAGAAGACGTGCCACCCGATCCGACCAGGCAGCTCGTGGATCACACATAGACACTAGGTCTACGCCTTCCCTTTCCATTCCTTTCAACCATATCACCTAGCAACAAACAAATTTAATTAAAACTTTTTTCCAAAATCGTAAGAAACGAGAAGAGAACCAGATCAAGTTTCTTGCTCGAAAATGAAGAAGGCCGTCCTGTTAACAATTCAAATAATACCTACAATATCAATCCTATACAAATCACATTACAAGGTCACGTGACACACTTCACACCTACCACTCCAAACGAATAGACGTCCGTTCGTGTACTATATATCCCTTTGCACGCTTCGGGCGACATATAACTGTGTGTACCCACTGACATTGAACCAGAATCGCAAAAACTTGCATCCATGTTGTCAACATGCTCTCCAAAGCACGACAGACCAAAGTCGGCCAGTATTACTCTTCTATCACGTGACACCAGAATGTTAGCACTACAATAAAACAATCAAGACTATTACCTGTCAAAAGCGCTTTGTGAGTAAGGCAAGTACCTCTTAACGTCTCGATGGATTAGAGGACGTTGTGACGTCGTTTGTATGTGATGAATACTTTTAGCGATATCGTGAGCCATTTCAAGACGTTCATTCCAACTCAAAGGTTCACTGCTCTCCTAAAGTTAATAAGCACAATATACTACACAAGACCACAATAATACCAACAATGCATATATAGACATGCAGTGCATATATGCATCATACTGTTATAAGTATAAGTAATTGCATGATTGGCGTTAGGTGATAAGCCTCCCCTCATGTTTCTATAAAAGTAATTTAGCACCCTAATCATGCAGTAGTAATACCAAGGTCACGTGATGTGTGACCAATCATGAGCATCTAGTTAGATGGTGTGGTGTATATGAGGTATTATACAGCAAGTGTGCAATAAATTACAGTCGCGTGTCACTTATCCCACGTTCACTCATCCGACACGCCGGTTATCCAACAGGTCAAGCTTGTCACATGGGCGATCACTTGGCTGGTCAGCTGCATAAGTGTAGGCGCATGTACATCCACGTGCATGTCAGTTGTTTCTTGAAACAAGTTTGAGAGCGAGTTCAAGCGTTTCTTCTCGTTGTATTCTACATTCATCTACATCTACAGTCAGTATACCTAATGTGGCAAAATGACGAATAATATGAACAATAGTTGAGTTTGTAACAGCTGCAGTTATCCAACATTTTCACTTATCCAACAGGGTCCAGTCTTAGGGGTCAAATAAGTGACAGACGACTGTATTTTTAGTTATATCGCACACTCCGAGCAGACCAAATAAATTTCTTGATGCTCGGATTTGCCAGTCCAGTTTTGAGGTTGACCAAAATAAAATAATAAAATTTGATGTGTGCATGCGCAATGATATTATGCTTGCTGTAAAAGATGTGGTACACATACATACATCCTACAAATATAGATATCAACGACTCCACAAGTGTTAACAGTGCATGTGGTCCAGCTAGTGCAGCGATCGTTTCTGCATTCCCGTTCGGATCAGCATCATTTGTTTTAGTCTCCATTTTGCTATCTCACGTGTGTATACAGTGAAATAAAAACTGCGTATGCTCAAAAAGTGACATGATTGGCCGGTCTAATTTTCATGTCCAAATATCAGAGCAACATTAATGTAGTTGGTCTGGCCTCACTTATTGCACAGTTTTCAATTGCTGTACAATACGTCAGCTATGTAGGCACATGTGATTGCATAGACAATGCAATGACATTATGTGCACAAAAGTATATACTGTCAGCCAGACAAGCAGTGCCCACAGATGCATCAACGTATGTGTACAAACCAATGAATTTGTACAATAAATTGACATAATGCAAATTCACAATGAACTAAGTTCATTCTGTACTGTGCAATACTTGATGCACAGCCTCTATATGTGTGTGTGTACTCTCACACTGACCTTTGCCAAATGTTGAGCTAATGTCATGCCGTCGACGTATTCGTACACTAAACACATTTCCGGTCCATCATCAGAAATACCAAGCAGTCGAACAACATTGGGATGAAAAGAGCACCTTCACACAAAGTATACCATCATAACGAGTACGCACATCGTCAGTAATAAAAATTATTTTATCGACTTACCTTGTCAATGCCAACACTTCGTTTGGGTACTGCTTCTTTGAAAGACGGACAGTCGACAGACGTTCGTCTTTGGGCTACAGATAAAAACAAGCATCGTAAAAATGTTAAAAATTAAGCAAATTAAGTTTCATTGCGGCCTGGAACACTTAATATGATTAAAATATTATTAATTAATTTAAAAGTAAATGTAGTCGTTGCAGCAGCGTCCTTTACCACAAACATGACATAAGAGTAAAACTATATATAGAAAGTACGCAAATGCACCAGTGGTCTGGGTGTTTGAGCTAAGGTCTGGACCTCCAAGGCTACGCATTTTTGACATTTAGGCTAATCCAAACAACTTCCACTAATCCAAACGAGGCTGTTCAGATTAGCAAGGTTCTATCATAATGTCAATGTTGATTTCCTGTATTTTTGCTGTGTAGAATGTATGATAACACATTTAGCCTTGTTGTGTAGAGCCACACCCTTTAGGGGGTGTTCCCTTCAACCAAATCTAGGTTCCTATGCCACTGTAATCTCAAGAGCTATAATTTATAGTTGTGTAGCATGTTCTGCTAATCGACACTCACCATTACACCAACAGACAACTCAATCATACATTACACTCAAAACAAGTGCACGACAATGCATGTATGACAAATCACAAATACTGCTCGATGATTGGACACTGTCACGGCAGTAAGAGTGTGGCACATTTCTGAGAATAACAGACATAGTCAAAACCGGAAGTCAGTCAAGCTCACCGAGTCACGTGACTCGTACAAAATCCTGTTTCTTATGGCTCATGCTAATGCAGTATACCAATCATCTGACACCTTGTATGACATGCCCAAATGTATAAATAAGATATTACCTTCTTTAGTCTTTTTACTGCCACTCGCTGGTCTTGCCAATTGCCTAGAAACACTTGGCCAAAACTACCGGCTGCAATAAGACTGCCACCTTTGTCGATTTTCCATTCATTGAAATCATTAGTTGCTTGCTTCAGATCGTTGTATGATATGACCTCAAGTCTGGGAAAATGTCTAGATGTGTGGGTAGAAGATACAGCAGAAGTAACCTTTAAAACAAATACCGCAATGATGATTAAAGAGAGCATGACAGTGACACACACACACACACACACACACACACACACACACACACACACACACACACACACACACACACACACACACACACACACACACACACAAGACAGACAGACAGACAGACACAATCATAATTTGTTTGTCCATAACTACCAACTTACTAGTCCCAATTACAGTTTACTAACCTGACTGCTTGAAACATTATCAGCATCACTGTCACTCCCCTTATAATCTTTCCTCCACTGTCTGTTACTATCTCCAGAGCTGCAGTGACGACTTGGTGCAGACGATTTGGTCCACTGGTCAGCAGAAAGGCTTTTAGCTGCAACTGTTTCTAAAGTAGTCTGCAATGGAATATGACGCTCACTTTCATATGCGATAACAATAAGATTCATTCATTCGTTCATATGCTCTAATGTACGGTATGCAGCAGATGTTGAATATGTGACAAGTATGCCAATGATCATGGTCTGATGTTTAATGCAAAGAAGAGTCCTAAGATGACAGTTGTAAAGAGTAGTGTGTAAAAGACCATTTGGCAATAAATGTTTCACCTTTGCAGAAGAGACTGTGGCCAGTAGGGAGAGGATTTCTCATCTGGGAGTGATCATAGACGCAAAGAGACGAGAAACGGTAGTAACACAGGAAAGATGTAGAAAGTTTATGAAGCAGTCAACTCCGTTGTGGCTCAACTTGGTGGAGTCAGTAGAAATGACAAAATCTGGACAAAATAGTGGATACTCAATTGTACCCAATATTAGCATTTGGAAGTCACTCATGGGACATCGATAAGTTGGTGGCATGTACAATGCTAAATAGGGCCTAATGAAAGGGCATCCATAGAGGCATGGGAATGAGGTATCAAGACTCTCTCAGAGAAGGTATACGGACAAACTAACTAAGGGAATGGGGTGATATGAATATAGAATGTAGGACAGGTTTTCATTTGTGTGTCATATAGTTGTACGTGCAGTGTGTACGTGCAGTGTGTGTGTGTGTGTGTGTGTGTGTGTGTGTGTGTGTGTGTGTGTGTGTGTGTGTGTGTGTGTGTGTGTGTGTGTGTGTGTGTGTGTGTGTGTGTGTGTGTGTGTGTGTGTGTGTGTGTGTGTGTGTGTGTGTGTGTGTGTGTGTGTGTGTGTGTGTGTGTGTAATTGTGTGTGTGTGTGTGTGTGGGGGGGGGGGGTGCGGTGGAGCAGATAGTAGAGCGTTGGTGATGACATCCAGGATCTTGTATTCCGTGATGAGGGTTGAAGGTTCGATCATGGTGGAAGCAACACTGTCACAGTTTCCTTGAGCAAGAAACTCACCCACACTTACTTCTCTCGACTCAGGAGTATAAATGAGTACCTGGTCATTGACTGGGGTGGACAAGACCGCTGGCTTGGCAGCAACACCATGCAGCAAACGGGTACGTGTGGACCTTGGTGTCCAGTCCTAGAGCTGCGCCATTGTCAGTGCCCCAGGAAGACTCTGGCCAAGCTCCAGGTGGATTGTAGCGCTGGCCCCAAGACTCCACGTAGCGCATGGAGGCCCTGTCTCTAGAGGCAGGGAGAGCTATCTCTGCAAGCTATCTCTGCAACTGACCTCAAGGTCGACGTCGAAAGACGTGGAGAGCTTAACATTTGTCCATTTTTGTCCATGTGTGTGTGTGTGTGTGTGTGTGTGTGTGTGTGTGTGTGTGTGTGTGTGTGTGTGTGTGTGTGTGTGTGTGTGTGCTTGTGCGCATGCATGTGCGCGCGCGCGCGTGTGTGTGTGTGTGTGTGTGTGTGTGTGTGTGTGTGTGTGTACCAATCAATTGTCTGGCACCTTGTATGACATGTCCACGACATATAAAATGAAAGAATTACCTCCTTTAATCGTTTTACTGCCACTCGCTGCCGTTGCCATTCTCCTGGATAAACTTGATCAAAACTACCAGCTGCAATGAGACTGCCACCTTCGTCGACCTTTTTTTCATCAAAGTTTTTAGTTGTTTGCATTAGAGTGTCGTATGATATGGATACAGGTTTGGAACAATGTCCAGATGCGACGGCAGAAATTACAGCTGACTTGACCTTCGAAACAAATAGTATACAACCATGGTGATAATTGAAAATTACTAAATTTATTGTGATGCAGTACAAATTGATGATGAATACAAAGTCACACACACACACACACACACACACACACACACACACACACACACACACACACACACACACACACACACACACTTTGTTTGTCCATTTAAAAACAGTTTATTAACCTGACTGCTTGCAACATCATCGACATCATTGCCACTCCCCTGGTAATCTTTCAACTGTATACTACTAACTCCACTGCTTGAGTGACGACTCTGTGCAGATGGTTTGATCCATTCTTGAGCACAAAATTTTTCAGCTCCGCTGCTTGAGTTACGACTCCATACAGATGGATTGATCCATTGGTGAGCATAAAGTTTTTTCGCTGCAGCTTTTTCTACACTCGTCTGCAATAAGCTGTGACTCTCAGATTCATCTTTATCTGGTTTCCTTTCCCTAGTAATAGTAGGTCAATCCATGCATTAGATACATGATTGTCATTACAAAGAATAAACGACATTAACTGATCATGATCCAGATTCTCCCTCGTTTTCTTTTTCAACTGACCCAGCATCAAGTCCTCACTCCCTAAGTCAAAAGATATCATGTTTTGTAGTAGACAAATTCTAGATGACAATGACTCCTTTAAACAACTTTTTACTACTAATTCAATCAGGTTCTCCTGTATAAATAAAGTACGGCGTTTTCCAGTCTGTTTGTTTAGAAAGGAGAAAATATGCAAGACTTTTTCGTACTTTCTCCAACTTTTTCTTCAACTCTTTCTCGCAACGCTTTGCTTTTGTGCTGGCTTAGGGGCAGCCGATCACTATTAAGTGTCTGGAGGGGCTGGCAAACTGGCTGGGGGTCATAACTTTGAAATTCAGTGATTTGCAGAGGTCACTAAGCATTTGGGTCACCTTCTATTGAGGAGTCATAATTTTCAGGGATGTTTATCTGTATACTATAGAATTGTATGCAAGAACAGTATATTTCTATGAGTTTTGCACACTTTCATTGCTGAAAGCGGCAAATTCCTGCTTTGCTTGTTTTGTCAGCAGGTTGAGTAGAAAGGACCAACTTTAGAAATCATACCTAAGCCACACTTGTGCCCTGAAACAGACTACTTTTTATTGTACATACCTGCACATATATGGGGGTCATCTAAATTAAGCTAACCGACAGACAGTGGAGGTCAGAGGGTTTTAGCTGGCATACTTTGCAAGGGTAACATATTAAACTATGCAGACCTCGGCAAATTTTTCCATCCCCGTGGACAATTACTAATGACCGACCCCTTAGTACTGCAATTTAAGAATCAAGACAGAAGTTTTAATTGCTGTGAATTAAATGTCTGCATTCCAACAAGCAAGGCAGTTAGTATAGACTATATACAGCTTTCTTTTCAGTTGCCTTCTACCGATATCTGTGCCTTGTTCATCGCTTTACTCACTAATCACAAGAGATACATCGTGATTTGCTTTGCGAGTGGCTTCATCTCGATGCCAGTCTCTGAAATAGTGATGTATGCTCATACCAAAGCGACCTCCTTGCACAAGGCAGTACACGAGCAACACGTCGAAGAATCCGCATGTGACAGCAAAGAGACTGCCTGGGACTTCTTCGCAGAATTCACAGAAGCAACCTGTTTTATGGCAGCTATACTATCACGTAGTCAGCAAGTCCACAACTATCATTTGCGTCTCATTTTCTCATTCACTCGCTACATACGCCTTATCAAAATCAAAGACAAACGTAGCTCCAGTGCATTTACCTCCATATGACATCCAAGATACGTTATAGATGGTGTACTGTACACACAACGTTGGGTCATAATCTGTTTACAACTTGGAACTGATGGTCGCAGTATGAAATTTGACCAAGCACATAAACAACGGTTCTCAGGCTATATTGCCAGCATTCGTCTACACATTCATACGATGTTTCTTATAGCCCGTTCACACTAGCGTTTGTAACTGTGCCAGCACGATGCGGTTTGGCTTCACTTCGCAGTGTCAACACCCGCTGAACCAAACCGAACCAAACCAAACCGTGTTGAGCTGGCTCACCTCAAGCTACCGTGCCACCATGGTTCGGTTCGGTAGTCCAATGGAAAATCGTCTCTGAGATCTTGGTGTTGTACATCTCACTGCGATGGACTGCTGAGATACCAATTAAAACAGGGCAATCGCATCTTGCCTACGATCCATCACAAGAACTACCCGGATATGCACAGTTAGCTGAATACACGCCCACTTTCTTTCACTACGCACTCTCAGTGCGCTTTCAGCCTTTGGCAGTGTGAACGCAGGTCAACACGGTTAGCTGACGCGGTTCAGTTCCGTTTGGCTCGGTTAGGCTACGTAACCATGCTAGTGTGAACAGGCTATTAGTCTGTCTATCCATATACCAGTTGGCATGTCTCCAACCATGACTTATATTGCTAGCACATTGACTGACCTGGTAACCTAAATCTTTAGATACTTTATACTCATTATTACTGCTTGTTTCTGTTGACATGACGATCTTAAGTGCCGTTCTCTAGACAAATCTGACCACAAAACACTGATAAAATAAAACTGTCTTCAACATTATGGCTATTCAGATTTAGAATTCTCATTCATAAGAGAAAATTAGAAAACCGTTTGATACACGATTGTAATTTAGACTTAATTAACATCATGTTTTGAATGTAACCTACTTGTACAGTAATTACATTCGGATACAAAGCCAAAACACAAAAACACTAAAATATCTATAAAAATAAATCTAAAAACCAATAAACCCATACCTTTCTGGTGATCTCTTGACTGTCCACAAAATGCACTGGAAGACTCTCTGTCTGTCGTGTCTGAAAGCATAACGCGATTGCTTACAGTTTCTCTCATAAACAATCATTATGACAACATCTGACCTGCAGTGACCGTTGTCGTCTCACACACTTTTCTCTAAAGAAACATGCAAATGACATTAACATTGTTACAACATTCAGTCTTAGATTCTAGCATAGAGTTACATACACTTGAGCATCTCCCCATTCGAGTTATACCCCTCAACTCCTTCAAAACCTACAGCACGTACAAAACAATGCAACGCCAATCTGTATATTCATTCTACTCATTTCTATAGCAACCTCCGTGATATACGGTCGTCTGTGACTGTCTATGTCAGTACAACGTTTCGCCAGATCAATGAGCTTGTTAGACACCGGATCAGGCCAAGCGGCTCGTGGGTCAGACATCGCGACCAGCTCGGTGCCTTCCCCTTCAATTTGTTTTAAAAATGTTGCCTAACAAACAAAAATTCAAAATTTCTGCCAAAATGACAAGAAACGAGGAGAAAACCAGATCAAGTTTCATGCTCGAAGAGTAAGGAGGCAGTCCCGTCAACAGCTCAAATAATACCTGGAATATCGATCCCATACAAGCACATTACATGGTCACGTAACACACTTCATTCTCTACCATCCCAATTGAGTAGACGTCGGTTCGTGTACTGAATATCCCTTTGAACGCCTCAGGTGGCATGTAACATCGCGTACCTACGGTTGTCGAACCAGATTCGAGAAAACTGGCATGCATGTTGTCGAGATGCTCTCCAAAGCATGAGAGACCAAAGTTGGCCAATCGTACTCTTCGATCACATGATGTCAGAATGTTGGAACTACAACAAAATGATTAATATTAACAAATTTATATCATTGATATATTTTTAATTAATTAATTAATAGTAACAAATCTATATAATGAAGTTATTTTTAAGTAATTAATTAATACTAACAAATCTATATATAACTAATATATTGTTAATTAATATTAACAAATCTATATAATAAATTTATTTTTAATTAATTAATAATAATAATAAATCTATATAATTAATTTTTCACCAAAAGTCAAGTCAGTAACATTCACAAATAGTATTGACATTAACATTAAATTTTTTTATAATTAATTTATTTTTAATTAATTACTTAATTAATATAAACAAATCACTATAATGAATTTATTGCTGGACCATTTTTCGAAGCTTGCTACAGCTCTGTTTGTTGTTGTGCCTGTTGAATGACTATTGTCAATACCTTTTGACGTCTCGATGGATGAGTGGACGTTGTGAAGTTGATTGTATGTGGTGAATACTTGAGGCGATATCGTGAGCCATTTCGATTCGTTCATTCCAACTCAGAGGTTCTCTGCTCTCCTACAGTTATAACAAGCACAATAAACTACAATACACATGACCGTAGTACAATGCCACCAACAATAAATTATGATATAATTAACATTCCATAAATTCTATAAACAATGTAAATAAATAATAAATGTAAACAAATAAATTTTAATAATAAACATAAACAATCAGGTGGCCTCCATCATTCACTGGAATATTTGTCGCCATTTTGGGGTTCCAGTGGAGAGCAGATGGCACCGGCATCATCCTGATAGGCTTGTGGAGACGGATGACATTACTATGATGTGGGTACCACCATCCCCACTGCCAGGAAGACCAAAGCCAATCGTCCAGACGTCTGTCTCAGAAACAAGAAGTCAATACTTGTCTTCTTGTTGATATCAGCTGTCCTGCTGATGGCAAAATTGGCAAGAAACATGATGAGAAGTTGACGAAGTACAGCGACTTGCGAGTGGAGATAAGCCGCATGTGGCATTGTCGAACACTGGTGGTTCCGGTGGTCTTGGGAGCTTTGGGCACAGTGCATGCAGGTATTGCACGGTGACTCGGCATTATTGCAGGTCATCACAACCTGCAGCACTTACAGAAAACAGTGCTTCTGGGATCTACTCAAATCCTTCGTAAAGTCATGTCTTCTTTCTAGACAGCCGTGATGGTCTAAGTACTTCTGAAGCAGGGTTTGCTTCTGGTACTTGTAATAGACTTTACAAACCAGACTGATCTGGTTGAGTACGACACGTAACAAATAAATTACAAAAATAAATGTAAACAAATAAATTATAATAATAAATGTAAACAACGTAAATAAATAATAAACCATGCACAAACAATGAATACATCCATCACATAACACAAGAATACACAACACAGTGTGTGCGTACGAACATTGGCAGACAAGCAGTGTCAACAGATGCATCAAAACACATGTAAACAACGAATAAGTCTATGACTGAACGGCAACATCATAGTTGGCTTCAAATGAGGAAATAGCTGTTCAGAGTGTTCATTTGTGTGACGACAAACTGTACTGAATATTATCACCTTTCTGGAGAAAATGAGACATGCAGTCATGTTTGTTCATTGGATTTATCAAAGGCTTATGATTGGGTGTCACGTTATCGTCTTTTTTCAATGTTGCTGGATGGTGATACCCGTGTTCTTCGTGAAGCTGTTAACAGCATGGTACACTTGTCAGGTGGGGTGTGTGAGGTAGAGTGGTCGTGTATCTCAGAGTTTGAAGTCAATGGGTTATGCCAAGGTAGTGTCTTGTCACCGAGTCTTGTCACCGAGTCTTTTCAATATATCTATAGATGGTCTCATCAGGTCTTTCCTCAGACAATTAGCAAAGTCTGCATGGAGCAAAATGGCTGACTTGTATACGGCAGCTATAGCATATGCTGAATCAGTGATGACATTTGCCTAATCTCTCCTACTGTGTTTGGTATGCAGCAGATATTGAATATGTGACACGTATGCCAATGATCTTGAGCTGATGTTTATGCAAAGAAGAGTACTAAGATTACAGTTGTAAAGAGTAGTACGTAGAAGACCATTTCGCGATGAATGTTTCACCCTTGGAGAGGGAGTGGTCAGTAGGGAGAGGATTTCTCATCTGGGAAGAATCATAGACGCAAAGAGACGAGAAACGGTAGTAACACAGGAGAGACGTAGAAAGTTTTATGGAGCAGTCAACTGCGTTGTGGCTCTACTTGGTGGAGTCTGTAGGAGTGACAAAATCTGGACAAAAATAGTGGATACTCAATTGTACTGTACCCAATATTAGCATTTGGAAGTCACTTATGGGATGCCGAGAATTTGATGGTATGTACCAGTGGACAAATCGTCTCATCTCTAAGTAGTCCATCGACAATCATACATCAAAGTCTTAGTTGCCTGGTCATTACTCTGGTTGCACATAAACTAAATCCACGACGTTATTGCAGCAACGTATAGGATGCATTGTACAATCATGTCATGACGACTATAACTGTCAGTCTATTTAGAATTGTGCTATCCGTCGGTTGGCGTTCATCCATCACGCTAACAGACACACGTCCACACTGGGTAAATGTTGTAATGTGGGCTAACTACAGCACCAAAACGTGGCTGCAAGCCTGTACTGCTTCAACAACCGGAAACTGGTCAACTTGGCGGTGGCACTTGAAGTTGCCCCTTCGACACACTTGTGGATCTCAAAAGATATACGTCAACCACAGTTGTCATCTTGCTCAGAAGAGAAATGTCATGCCGAAGGGTAAGGTAGTTGTCAGCTGGTTGTTTCTGGGCAACAGATTTGTTGTACACTGTGCATAATGGTAAATAGAACCTATCAAAAGGGCACCCATAGAGGCGTGGGAATGAGGTATCAAGACTCTCTCAGAGAAAATGCACGAATCAAAGTCAGGTTTTTGAAGATGGCAGTACTGTACTACGAACAAACTAAGGGGATGGGGTGGTATGAACATAGAATGTAGGATGGGTTGTTGTATTGGTCTCTTGTGTATGTCATATAGTTGTACGTGTAGTGTGTACGTGTGTATGTATGTGCATGTATGTACGAGCCCTGTGCATATGCATGAGCCCTGAGTGGGAACTGCACTATGTGCAATAACAATAAGATTCATTCATTCGTTCATATGCTCTGTAATGCATACCATGTGATACGTGGTAGGCGACCTCTACGTACTCATTCTGTGTGACACTGACCTTTGCCAGATGTTGAGCTAACGTCCTGCCCTCAACATATTCATACACCAGACATAATTCCGGTCCGTCGTCGCAAATACCAATCAGCCGAACAACATTCGGATGAGGAGGGCACCTTCATGTGAAACACAACAATGAAGTTTGAATACACACATCATTAGCTATATAATTATTTTATCGACTTACATTGTTAGTGCCGACACTTCGTTCATGTACTGCCTCTTTGAAAGACGCAAAGTCGAAGAATGTTCATTTTTGGGCTACAAATTAAGATGTTAGAAAGTGTGTGTGTGTGTGTGTGTGTGTGTGTGTGTGTGTGTGTGTGTGTGTGTGTGTGTGTGTGTGTGTGTGTGTGTGTGTGTGTGTGTGTGTACCAATCAATTGTCTGGCACCTTGTATAACATGTGCACGACATATAAAATAAAAGAATTACCTTCTTTAATCGTTTTACTGCCACTCGCTGCCGTTGCCATTCTCCTAGAAAAACTTGACCAAAACTACCAGCTGCAATGAGACTGCCTCCTTCGTCGATCTTCTTTTCATCAAAGTTTTTAGTTGCTTGCATCAGAGTGTCGTATGATATAAATATAGGTTTGGAAAGATGTCCAGATGCGAAGGAAGAAATCACAGCAGACATGACCTTCAAAACAAATAGTATACAACCATGGTAATAAATGAGAAATTAATAAAATTTATTGTGATGCAATACAAACTGATGACGAATACAAAGTCACACACACACACACACACACACACACACACACACACACACACACACACACACACACACACACACACACACTTTGTCCATTTAACGACAGTTTACTAACCTGACTGCTTGCAACATCATCGACATCATTGTCACTCCCCTGGTAATCTTTCCTTAACGGTATAGTACTAACTCCACTGCTTGAGTGACAACTCCCTGCAGATGGTTTGCTCCATTCTTGAACACAAAATTTTTCGGCTCCACTGCTTGAGTGACGACTCCCTGTAGATGGTTTGCTCCATTGGTGAGCAAAAAGTGTTTCGGGTTGAGCTTTTTCTAGATTCGTTTGCAATAAGTTGTGACTCTCAGATTCATCTTTATCTGGTTTCCTTTCCCTGTTGCTTGCTAGTAATAGTTGGTCAATCCATGCATTAGATACATGATTGCCGTTAGAAAGAATAAACGACGTTAACTGATCATTTTCTAGATTCTCCCTTTTCTTTTTCAATTGTTCCAGCATATCCTGCATCAAGTATTCACTCTCTAACCTTAAGTCAAAAGATACCATGCTTTGTAGTACACAAATTCTAAATGACCTTGACTCCTTCAAAGCGTTTACTACAAATTTAATCAGGTCCTCCTGTTTAATTAATTTCTTCAACTCTTTCTTAGAACCCTTTGCTTTGTGCTGGCTTACTACGTCTCTGGGAGCCTCCTTGCCTGGTGTGAGCTTGATGAGGGGGCTTCCATCATTGTCGTATGTTATCTCTTCCGAATTACAAGCAGACTGACTAACAGCCCTCAAGTTCCATTGATCATCCAAGCTGTCATTCTTTTCCTTGTCGGCTGTCTGGCCCATGCAATAAATAGAGTTTGAAATCTCTCTTGAGCCTAAAATCAAAACAAACTTGTATACTAATAGCACAACACTATAATGTTAGTGTAAACTGATCAATAATTGATACTGAATGTAACATCAACCAGCATTCATGTGCAGACCACGTGGAGAAAAATCAAAAAGTTTAAAGTTTTAGTCTAAAAAAGTTTAGAATTTTAAAGTTTAACTCTAAAAGTTTTGCAGTCCATGCTGGTGGTAGCTAACATACACTTACCATTTATAGTAGGAAACGAATAAGGAACGGTCTCTCTAGACAACCAAATGTCTTCAGTTGAGGACGCGAACGTTAGCGCGTCTTCATGTGTGAACTCGTCTACCATTCCTCGTTGATGTCAAACAAACGCAGCGTCAAACAAGCCAAACGTTCCAAAGGCGGAAAGAATGTGTCCGGAACTGTCTGTAAACTTCTATGTAGAGCTGTAACGAGTCGTCTGAAAGAACGCGTCACAACTACTAATCACGTGCTCGACTAGCCTCGATTCCAGACGCTTTCCCGTACGTATTGCACGTGACAGGTATTGGGGTCAAAAGTAGGAGGAGCGAGCGAAAAAGCTCGCTCCTCCTACTTTTGACCCCATATACCTGTCACGTGCAGGACGTACGGGAAAGCGTCTAGAACCGAGGCTAGTGACTCGAAACATAGTGTTGATATCTACTAGTAATTGAAACTGTACAGTAGACACCGTCGCTTCCACAGCTAGGAGCCTTCGAAGTCCTGAACACCACGTAGGTAGGCCGCAGTGGCGTAGAAAGATGTTTACGAGTGGGGGATGTAGAGTGGATGTCAACAGCTTGCCAGACCGTAAACAGATTTGCAAAAAATTTAAATTTCTACATTGAGTGAGGGATCTTCATCTCCCGCTTCCCAGCAGTAGCTGTCGCGCAGAATTACGAATCTAGTCTCTGCACACTATTTTCTTACTAGACGTGTTACCTGTAAAATGTATCTAAAACCGTACGTAGCGAATGCCGTTTCGCGTAACCACGAAGTTCGCAATAGTCGTAGTCGTAGAGTCATCGTATACGGGACATAAAATCTCTCCTGGTTACGTAATGTTATATTCCCGTATAACTATCGTAAAACCAAGAAAGCGATTGATTTCGAGTCAGCAGTTGTAGACAGGTGAGTTTTGTTGTTTATTTCCGACAAGTCCTAACAATCGCAAACATGAATTACACCATTCTGGTAATAAAACTCTCTCATGAAAGTTTCGCGCGTAGGATTGGCTGAGTACGCTACTCGCCAAGTCTCGTGACTCTTACAGAGTCCCTTTTCTAGAGCTGCAAACTAGTTAAATAGCAACACTCGGTCTGGAGTACCGAGCTCGAGACTACTTACAACACGACGACAGTCCACAAATGCGTCATGCTTACAACATAAGAGAGTTGCTACTGCTGTAGACAGTCTTCAAATGGCTACTGCATATTTCCACGACCTTCAATGACTTCTTCAAGCCTACACAGATGCAGAACATTTACAAGACAAACAACGTTATGCACGCTAACGCGCTTTACCACTCACACTCACTCTCTCTCTCTCTCTCACACACACACACACACACACACACACACACACACACACACACACACACACACCACACACCAGCTGCAGCTATGTTCTGCTGTCTGTCTGTCTGTCAGTCAGTCTACTACAACCGCTTGTTATTGCTACAAATCAAATCTGTCAATTTCTTGCTCTTATTACATATAACATCTAGCACAACATTTACGATGTAAAGCTTCAAGTCAAGTGTGCTAACGTTCAATAGCTACACTAGCAAACAAGCCGCTAGAACAAGGGCAGGGCATCAAAGCTTGTTCGACCGGTACAACCCAGGCCACAGCCAGACTATGGCCCAGCCTGGGCCGATACAACCATATTTGATGAAGTCGACTGTTGGTGACAGCAAGGCAAGTAAGAAACCTAGATATGTTCCATAGTTATCCGCTACCATGAGATATTAAAAAAAGACAAATCTTTGCTTCCGGTTTAGAGATAGGTGATTAAATAACTAATATATGTTGTACTACACTGTGGTGCGTACACGAATATTCGAGGTCATCAAGTTGCTCGATACTCAAAAGTTTCGTTCTTAGAGTCATAGTGTTAATGAGGAACGATTGAGATTACTTGGTAAGTTTTCAGTGTTGAATAAGATCTAGTTAACGCGCGTTAGTTTGTGCATAAAATACGCCCACTTAACGCGCGTTAGATCATACAACTTTAGATTTGCTTCCTACACCCCCTGTAAAATTATAGCTGTAGCTGGTGCGTATTTCTCTAAATCTAGTCAACCAACTACATACCTGCCTGTCCTTAAACACATTCCTAGAATCCCTTCCAAGCCCATTCATGAGACTCTGTCCAACTCCTGCAGAACCTACAGATCATACAATACAATGCAACGCCAATCAATCTCTATGCTCATTCCACTCATTTCTATAGCAACCTCTCTTATAAATGGTCGTCTGTGGCTGTCAAAGTCGGTGCACCGTTTTGCCAGATCCAAAAGAAGACGTGACACCCGATCCGGCCAGGCAGCTCGTGGGTCACACATAGACATTAGGTCTACACCTTCCCTTTCCATTCCTATCAACCATGTCACCTAGCAACAAACAAATTTAAAACTTTTTGCCAAAATCGTAAGAAACGAGAAGAGAACCAGATCACATTTCTTGCTCGAACAGTAAGGAGGCAGTCCTGTTAACAATTCAAATAATACCTACAATATCAATCCTATACAAATCACATTACAAGATCACATGACACACTTCACCCTACCACTCCAAACGAATAGACGTCCGTTCGTGTACTATTTATCCCTTTGAATGCTTCGGGCGACATATAACTGCGTGTACCCACTACCATTGAACTAGAATCACAAAAACTTGCATCCATGTTGTCACCATGCTCTCCAAAGCACGACAGACCAAAGTCGGCCAGTATTACTCTTTGATCCCTTGACACCAGAATGTTAGCACTACAATAAAACAATCAAGACTATTACCTGTCAAAAGTGCTTTGTGAGTAAGGCAGGTACCTCTTAACGTCTCGATGGATTAGAGGACGTTGTGACGTCGTGTGTATGTTATGAATAGCTTTAGCGATATCGTGAGCCACTTCAAGACGTTCATTCCAACTCAAAGGTTCACTGCTCTCCTAAAGTTAACAAGCACAATATACTACACAAGACCACAATAATACCAACAATGCATATATTAACATGCAGTGCATATATGCATCATACTGTTATAAGTATAAGCAATTGCATGACTGGCGTCAGATGATAAGTCTCCCCTCATGTTTCTATAAAAGTAATTTAGCACCCTAATCATGCAGTAGTAATACCAAGGTCACGTGACAAGTGACCAATCATGAGCATCTAGTTAGATGGTGCGATGTATATGAGGTATTATATGGCAAGTGTGCAATAAATTACAGTCGCGTGTCACTTATCCCACGTTCACTCATCGGACACGCCGGTTATCCAACAGGTCAAGCTTGTCACATGGGCGATCACGTAGCTGGTCAGCTGCATACGTGTAGGTACATGTACATCCATGTGCATGTCAGTTGTTTCTTGAAACAAGTTTGAGAGCGAGTTCAACCGTTTCTTCTCGTTGTATTCTACATTCATCTACATCTACAGCCAGCATACTTAACATGGAAAACGCCACATAACGTGAACAATAGTTGCAGTGTGCGAAATAACGGCCGGACATCGGACATTGACCGACCGAACGAAGCATTTGTCCTGTGGCGTAGCAGCAGGTGTGGAATTCCGCATGAGCAATCCACATTCTCGCACAGCCCAGTGTCATGTCAACAAGCGTAGTTTCCGCAGTTTGCGCACGAAACAAACGCAAACAGCCACGCGTCGTACGTGTACATACTGTATAGCGGAACGCGTATTTTGTCAAATCTCGGATGTGGGCGCTCAAGTATACATGCTGGGGCTCCGAGGTGCGCAACAAAAATGCAGCAAACAGCCACAGGCCGTACACCGTGAACGCGGCAGGATAGGAAACTCAAAGATATGTGAGTGTGATGTTTTCTGTAGGGGCTGTAAGAACCTGAAGATGATTAGGTTGTTAGGATAGCAAGAAGTCCTTGAACTAAAAACCTGCCACTAGCGTAGCGTAGTGCATGTTCTTGGAACGATTGCAGTTTCCACGTCTAGAGGTATGGCGCATATGCGGACGAAGGTGACGTTCCAAAACTCACTGGGTAGGACACGCCAACGGAAGTCAAAAGGAGGAGGGGCTGGCTGCGCGAGACAGGGCATGCAGAAATTTACGCGGACGGGTTTGTAGCCATGCAGGGCAGAGTCGAGGAAGCGATGAAAGTCTGTCTCTCTCTTCATTGCTATTTCAAACAATGGCCACTTTTTAGTCAGGCTTTTTTTAGTAATTTGTCAGGTGGGTTGTACTAATTGCATGCATATGACTCTTTAGCAAAGGCATGCAACATCAAAGTGTCATCTAGAGCCATGAAACTTGGCGCTTGGTCAGGCATCCTCGAGCGAGCGAGCTAGCTGTGGTGGCAAGTGTCCTTTATCGACCTGTTCGTGCAGTGTATTCCAAGAGATTTGGTTTGGCAATAGAAATACATGGACACGTGTACCAACCTTGAATTACTGCGGCAACCCACGATAATTGTCATGAATTGATCCACTACAGTAACCATCAACTGGATCTGAATGGGGAAACATATACCTCCACCCAGACCACTTTGTTCCTTGTGCTTGTATATCCAGTGTGGTGGACTCAGATGTTGGAAAAAGGTGTGGTGGGATCAGTGTGTGTACACGTTTCGCTTGAATGTGTCATTGCTACACTCCTGGAGGAGGTGTTGCAAGGTCTTTACTCCCAAGCAGGTGTCCATTGGACCCGGCAAGAATGTATATAACCCTTGTGGTTGAAACTTTTGGTCTTTGGTTGTCTCACAGCCTCGACGTTTCAAAATCAATTACACGAAGATCAGCACTGCATAACCACCTAAACGTTAGCACAGCCACCTCACACTTCCATCAACAGTTGTCCACCAATCTTTGGCTTTATAATTCTAAGATGGTTTTAGAGAGACTAGCATTCGAGAGTAGGGAAGATATTTTTGGGTTAATTTGAGATAGTTGTGTTGGGGTTGGGGTTGGGAAACTATAGTAGAATAGAGAAAATGTATTGATATATATATATATATATATATATATATATATATATATATATATATGTATGCTGAATTATTGTAAGTGATAAGTAGTACTTGCCAGGATTGGAATGTCCGACCAGACGTTTCTAATGTCCGGCAAATTTTGAATTGACAGGACATGATGTCCAGTGGTCAGTCAAAGACTATTTCGCACACTGTAGTTGAGTTTGTAACAGCTTCAGTTATCCAACATTTTCACTTATCCAACAAGGGTCCAGTCCTAAGAGGTCAAATAAGTGACAGACGACTGTATTCTTAGTTATATCGCACACTCTCAGCAGACCAAATAAATTTCTTGATGCTCGGATTTGCTGGTCCAGTTTTGAGGTTGACCAAAATAAAATAATAAAATTTGATATGCGCATGCGCAATGATATAATGCTTGCTGTAAAAGATGTGGTACACGTACATACATCCTACAAATATAGATATCAACAACTCCACAAGTGTTAACAGTGCATGTGGTCCAGCTAGTGTAGCAATCGCTTTTGCATTCCCCTTCGTATCAGCATCATTTGTTTTAGTGTCCATTTTGCTATCTCATGTGTGTATACAGTGAAATAAAAACTGCGCATGCTCAAAAAGTGACATGATTGGCCGGCCTAATTTTCATGTCCAAATATGAGAGCATCATAAATGTAGTTGGTCTCGCCTCACTTATTGCACAGTTTTCCATTGCTGTACAATACGTCAGCTATGTAGGCACGTGTGATTGCATAGACAATGCAATGACATTATGGGCACAAAAGTGTATACTGCCAGCCAGACAAGCAGTGTCCACAGATGCATCAACGTATGTGTACAAACCAATGAATTTGTACAACCAATTGACATAACGCAAATTCACAATTAACTAGGTTCACTCTGTACTGTGCAATACTTGATGCACAACCTCTATATGTGTGTGTGTGTACTCTCACACTGACCTTTGCCAAATGTTGAGCTAATGTCATGCCGTCGACGTGTTCGTACACTAAACACATTCGCGGTCCATCATCAGAAATGCCAAGCAGTCGAACAACATTGGGATGAGGAGGGCACCTTCACACAAAGTATACCATCATAACGAGTACGCACATCAACAGCAATAAAAATATTTTATCAACTTACCTTGTCAATGCCAACACTTCGTTCCGGTACTGCTTCTTTGAAAGACGGACAGTCGACAGACGTTCGTCTTTGGGCTACAGATTAAAACAAGAATCGTAAAAATTTTAAAAATTAAGCAAATTTTAAGTTTCATTGCGGCCTGGAACACTTCATATGATTAAAATATTATTAATTACTTTAGAAGTAAATGTAGTCGTTGCAGCAGTGTCCTGTACCACAAACATGACGTAAGTGTAGAACTATATATATAGTATGTAAATGTGCCAGTGGTCTGAGTGTTCGAGGCAAGGTCTGGACCTCCAAGGCTACGCATTTTTGACATTTTGGCTAATCCAAACAACTTCCACAAATCCGAACGAAGCTGTTCAGATTAGCGAGGTTCTACCATAATGTCAATGTTGATTTCCTGTTTTTTTGCTGTGTAGAATGTATGATAACACATTTAGCCTTGTTGTGTAGAGCCACGCCCTTTAGGGGGTGTTCCCTTCAACCAAATCTAGGTTCCTACGCCACTGTAATCTCAAGAGCTATAATTTATAGTTGTGTAGCATGTTCTGCTAATCGACACTCAGCATTACACCAACAGACAACTCAATCATACATTACACTCAAAACACGTGCACGACAATGCATGTATGACAAATCACAAATACTGCTCGATGATTGGACACCGTCACGGCAGTAAAAGTGTGGCACATTTCTGAGAATAACAGACAGAGTCACAACCGAAAGCCAGTCAAGCTCACCGAGTCACGTGACTCGTACAAAATCCTGTTTCTTATGGCTCATGCTAATGCAGTATACCAATCATCTGACAACTTGTATGACATGCCCCAATGTATAAATAAGATATTACCTTCTTTAGTCTTTTTACTGCCACTCGCTGGTCTTGCCAATTGCCTAGAAACACTTGGCCACAACTACCGGCTGCAATAAGACTGCCTCCTTTGTCAATTTTCCATTCATTGAAATCATTAGTTGCTTGCTTCAGAGTGTTGTATGGTATGACCTCAAGTCTGGAAAAATCTCTAGATGTGTGGGTAGAAGATACACCAGAAACAACCTCTAAAATCTCTCTTGAGCCTAAAATCAAAACAAACTTGTATACTAATAGCACAACACTCTAGTGTTAGTGTAAACTGATAAATATTGATACTGAATGTAACATCAACCAGCATTCATGTGCAGACCACGTCGAGAAAAATCTAAAAGTTTAAAGTTTTAGTCTAAAAAAGTTTAAAATTTTAAAGTTTAATTTAATTAACTCTAGAAGTTTTGCAGTCCATGCTGGTGGTAGCTAACATACACTTACCATCTAGAGTAGGAATCGAATAAGGAACGGTCTCTCTAAACAACGAAATGTCTTCAGTTGAGAAGAACGCGAACGTTAGCGCGTCTTCATACGTGAACTCGTCTACCATTCCTCGTTGATGTCAAACAAACGCAGCGTCAAACAAGCCAAACGTTCCGAAGGCGGAAAGAACGTGTCCGAAACTGTCTGGAAACTTCTATGTAGAGCTGTAACGAGTCGTCTGCGTCACCACTACTAATCACGTGATAGAGTCGCAAACATAAACATATTGTTGATATCTACTAGTAATTGTCTAGAGTAGACACCGTCGCTTCCACAGCTGAGCCTTCAAAGTCCTGAACACCACGTAGGTAGGCCGTAGTGGCGTAGAAAGATGTTCACGAGTGGGGGGATGTAGAGCGGATGTCAACAGCTTGCCAGACCTTACACAGATTTGCAAAAAATCTAAATTTCTACATTGAGTGAGGGATCTTCATCCCCCGCTGCCCAGCAGTAATTTGTCGCGCAGAAGTACGAATCTAGTCTCTGCACGCTATTTTCTTACTAGACGTGTTACCTGTAAAATGTATCTAAAACCGTACGTAGCGAATGCCGTTTCGCGTAACCACGAGTCAACGTATACGGGACATAGAATCTCTCCTGGTTACGTAATGTTAGATTCCCGTATAACTATCGTAAACCAAGAAAGCGATCGATTTCGGGTCAGCAGTTGTAGACAGGTGAGTTTTGTTGTTTATTTCCGACAAGTCCTAACAATCGCAAACATGAATTACACCATACTGGTAATAAAACTCTCTCATGAAAGTTTCGCGCGTAGGATTGGCTGAGTACGCTACTCGCCAAGTCTCGTGACTTTCACAAAGTCCCTTTTCTAGAGCTGAAAACTAGTTAAATAGCAACACTCGGTCTGGAGTACCGAGGCTACTCACAACACGACAACAGTCAACAAATGCGTCATGCCTACAACATAAGAGAGTTGCTACTGCTGTAGACAGTCTTCAAACGGCTACTGCTTATTTCCACGACCTTCAATGACTTCTTCAAGCCTACACAGATGCAGAACATTTACAAGACAAACAACGTTATGCACGCTAACGCTCTTTACCACTCTCTCTCTCTCTCTCTCTCTCTCTCTCTCTCTCTCTCTCACACACACACACACACACACACACACACACACACACACACACGCACACCAGCTGCAGCTATGTTCTGCTGTCTGTCTGTCTGTCAGTCAGTCTACTACAAACCGCTTGTTATTGCTACCAATCAAATCTGTCAATTTCTTGCTCTCATTATATATAACATCTAGCACAACATTTACGACGTGAAGCTTCAAGTCAAGTGTGCTAACGTTCAATAGCTACACTAGCAAACAAGCCACTAGACCAAGGGCAGGGCATCGGAGCCGGTTCGACCGCTACAACCCAGGCCACAGCCAGACTATGGCCCAGCCTGGACCGATACAACCATATTTGACGAAGTCGACTGTTGGTGACAGCAAGGCAAGTAAGAAACCTGGATATGTTCCAATAGTTACCTGCTACCATGAGATATTAAAAAAAGACAAATCTATGAAGAAGATAACAAAAAAGTTGTCCAGTATTACTTCCGGTTTAGAGATAAGTGATTAAATAACTAATATATGTTGTACTACACTGTGGTGCGTACACGAATATTCGAGGTCATCAAGTTGCTCGATACTCAAAAATTTTCGTTCTTAGAGTCATAGTGTTAATGAGGAACGACTGAGATTACTTGGTAAGTTTTCAGTGTTGAATAAAATCTAGTTAACGCGCGTTAGTTTGTGCATAAAATACGCCTACTTAACGCGCGTTAGATCATACAACTTTAGATTTGCTTCCTACACCCCCTGTAAAATTATAGCTGTAGCTGGTGTGTATTTCTCTAAATCTAGTCAACCACCTACATACCTGTCTGCCCTTAAACACATTCCTAGAATCCCTTGCAAGCCCATTCGTGAGACTCTGTCCAACTCCTGCAGAACCTACGGATCATACAATACAATGCAACGCCAATCTCTACGCTCATTCCACTCGTTTCTATAGCAACCTCTCTTATAAATGGTCGTCTGTGGCTGTCAAAGTCGGTGCACCGTTTTGCCAGATCCAAAAGAAGACGTGACACCCGATCCGGCCACGCAGCTCGTGGGTCACACATAGACATTAGCTCTACGCCTTCCCTTTCCATTCTTTCCAACCATGTCACCTAGCAACAAACAAATTTAAAACTTTTGACAAAATCGTAAGAAACGAGAAGAGAACCAGATCAAGTTTCTTGCTCGAACAGTAAGAAGGCAGTCCTGTTAACAATTCAAATAATACCTAAAATATCAATCCTATACAAATCACATTACAAGATCACGTGACACACTTCACACCTACCACTCCAAACGAATAGACGTCCGTTCGTGTACTACTTATCCCTTTGCACGCTTCGGACGACATATAACTGCGTGTACCCACTGCCATTGAACTAGAATCGCAAAAACTTGCATCCATGTTGTCAACATGCTCTCCAAAGCACGACAGACCAAAGTCGGCCAGTCTTACTCTTCGATCACGTGACACCAGAATGTTAGCACTACAATAAAACAATCAAGACTACTACCTGTCAGAAGCACTTTGTGAGTAAGGCAAGTACCTCTTAACGTCTCGATGGATTAGAGGACGTTGTGACGTCGTTTGTATGTAATGAATAGCTTTAGCGATAGCGTGGGCCACTTCAAGACGTTCATTCCAACCCAAAGGTTCACTGCTCTTCTACAGTTAACAAGGATAATATACTACACAAGACCACACAATAATACAAACAATGCATAGACATGCAGTGCATACATGCATCATACTGTTATACAGCAATTGCATGATTGGCGTCAGGTGATAACCCTCCCCTCATGTTTCTATAAAAGTAATTTAGCACCCTAATCATGCAGTAGTAAAACCAAGGTCACGTGATGTGTGACCAATCATGAGCATCTAGTTAGATGGTGTGGTGTATATGAGGTATTATACGGCAAGTGTGCAATAAATTACAGTCGTGTGTCACTTATCCCACGTTCACTCATCCGACACGCCGGTTATCCAACAGGTCAAGCTTGTCACATGCGTGATCACTTGGCTGGTCAGCTGCATACGTGTAGGTACATGTACATCCATGTGCATGTCAGTTGTTTCTTGAAACAAGTTTGAGAGCGAGTTCAACCGTTTCTTCTTGTTGTATTCTACATTCATCTACATCTACATTCATCTACATCTACAGCCAGTATACCTAATGTGGAAAAAAGCCGAATAATATGAACAATAGTTGAGCTTGTAACAGCTTCAGTTATCCAACATTTTCACTTATCCAACAGGGTCCAGTCCCAAGGGGTCAAATAAGTGACACATGACTGTATTTTTAGTTATATTGCACACTCTGAGCAGACCAAATAAATTTCTTGATGCTCGGATTTGCCGGTCCAGTTTTGAGGTTGACCAAAACAAAATAATAAAATTTGATATGCGCATGCGCAATGATGTAATGCTTGCTGTGAAAGATGTGGTACACGTACATACATCCTACAAATATAGATATCAACAACTCCACAAGTGTTTAACAGTGCATGTGGTCCAGCTAGTACAGCAATTGTTTCTGCATTCCCCTTCACATCAGCATAATTTTTTTAGTGTCCATTTTGCTATCTCACGTTTGTATACAGTAAAATAAAAACTGCATGCTCAAAAGTGACATGATTGGCCGGTCTAATTTTCATGTCCAAATATCAGAGCATCATAAATGTAGTTGGTCTGGCCTCACGTAGTGCACAGTTTTCAATTGTTGTAGACACGTGTGATTGCGTAGACAACGCAACAACATTACGTTTGTGCACAAAAGTATATACTGCAAGCCAGACAAGCAGTACCCACAGATGCATCAACGTATGTATACAAACCAAACGAATTTGTACAACCAACTGACAAAACACAAATTCACAATAAACTAGGTTCAGGCTGTACTGTGCAATACCTGATGCATAGCCTCTCTATGTGTGTGTACACTCACACTGACCTTTGCCAAATGTTGAGCCAATGTCCTGCCGTCGACGTATTCGTACACTAAACACATTTCCGGTCCATCCTCAGAAATACCAAGCAGTCGAACAACATTGGGATGAAGAGGGCACCTTCACACAAAGTATACCATCATAACAAGTACGCACATCATCAGCAATAAAAATTATTTTATCAACTTACCTTGTCAATGCCAACACTTCGTTTGGGTACTGCTTCTTTGAAAGACGGACAGTCGACAAACATTCGTTTTTGGGCTACAGATTAAAACAAGCATCGTAAAAATGTTAAAAATTAAGCAAATCTTAAGTTTCATTGTGGCCTGGAACACTTAATATGATTAAAATATTATTAATTAATTTACAAGTACATGTAGTCATTGCAGCAGTGTCCTGTACCACAAACATGACGTTAGTGTAGAACTATGTATAGAGTGTAGGTAAATGTGCCAGTGGTCTGCATGTTCAAGGCAAGGTCTGAACCTCCAAGGCTACGCATTTTGGCATTTTGGCTAATACAAACAACTTCCACTAATCTGAACGGGGCTGTTTAGATTAGCAAAGTTCTACTATAATGTTAATGTTGGTTTCCTGTTTTTTGCTGTGCAGCATGTCTGATAACACACCCTCAACCAAATCTAGGTTCCTATGCCACTGTAATCTCAAGGGCTATAATTTACAGTTGTGTAGCATGTTCTGCTAATCGACACTCACCATTACACCAACAGACAACTCAATCCTATTACACTCAAAACAAGTGCATGACAATGCATGTACGACAAATCACAAATACTGCTCGATGATTGGACACTGTCACGACAGTGAGAGCGTGGCACATTTCTGAGCATAACAGACATAGTCACAACCGGAAGTCAGTCAAGCTCACTGAGTCACATGACTCGTACAAAATCCTGTTTCTTATGGCTCATGCCAATGCAGTATACCAATCATCTGACACCTTGTATGACACGCCCAAATGTATAAATAAGATATTAACTTCTTTAGTCTTTTTACTGCCACTCGCTGGTCTTGCCAATTGCCTAGAAACACTTGGCCAAAACCACCGGCTGCAATAAGACTGCCTCCTTTGTCGATTTTCCATTCGTTGAAATCATTAGTTGCTTGCTTCAGATCGTTGTATGGTATGACCACAGGTTTGTGAAAACGTTTAGATGCGTGGGTAGCAGATACAGCAGAAGCAACCTTTAAAACAAATACGCCAATGATGATTAAAGAGAGCATGACAGTGACACACACACACACACACACACACACACACACACACACACACACACACACACACACACACACACACACACACAAACACACACACACACACACACACACACACACACACACACACACACACACACCAGACAGACAGACAGACAGACAGACAGACAGACAGACAGACAGACAGACAGACAGACAGACAGACAGACACACAATCATAATTTGTTTGTCCATAATTACCAACTTACTAGTCCCAATTACAGTTTACTAACCCGACAGCTTGAAACATTATCAGCGTTACTGTCACTCCCCTTATAATCTTTCCTCCACCGTCTGTTACTACCTCCAGAGCTGGAGTGACGACTTGGTGCAGACGATTTGGTCCATTGGTCAGCAAAAAGGTTTTCAGCTGCAACTGTTTCTAAAGTAGTCTGCAATGGGATATGACCCTCACTTTCATATTCATCTGTTTTCCTTTCTTTGTTGTCTGCTTGTAATTGTTGTGCAACAGATGCATTTGAAGCATGACAGGCAGTCAGCGACCTCGATTTATACGGAGGGTCTCTTGCATTCTTGTTGGATTGATCTGTCATTAGGTCATTACTCCCTGGCTTTACAAAAAATGCAGATGACACAAATTTAAAGTCATCGAGATTCTTGTTTGTAAAATATCCACTCAGATTCCGCTTTTCAAATATTTTGCGGTATTTTTCAATCGGTATGTTTGGATCAATGAAGCTTTCTTGTTGCCATTGCTTTGGCTCTTTCACGAGACACTTTACTTTGTACACTATCTCGTTCATGAGAGCCTCCATGCCTATCAGCATGAGAGCTTCCTTGCAATACACCAATCGAGACAATCGAGCTTGTGGGTAAAACATAGCCACTACCTCTGTGCTGACTGCCTCCATTTGTCTAAAAAATGTTGCCTAGCAACAACAAGCAAACGTATAGATTCAAGTATTTGCTGAAATCATAACAAAAGAACCAGATCAAGTTTCTTGTTTGAAGAGTGAGGAGGTAGCCCTGTTACCATTTCAAACAATACCTGTAATATCAATGCCACAGAAATTATTACTCACACTACACGGTCACGTAACACACTATGTTCTCTACCCTTCCAAAAGAATAGACGTCGGTTTGTGTACTGAATAAGGAGGCCTCAAGAGGCATATGCCTGTAACATCGTGTATCCACTGTTGTTGGACTAGATTCAAGAAAAGAGTCTCTCCTCTCCTAAAGTTAATTAACATGTAGAATAAAATACACAAGACCACAATCAATGATACAAACAATTCCATAAAACAAGTTGAATAACGGTAAACAATTAATGCATAAACAGTGTGTATAAGTGACATCGCAATAAGTGGCGTCACAACAAAGTTATGACCTACAGGTGAATGCCAGCACAATGCAGGTGTACAAGATACCGACCAATGCAAAGGGCACCAGTTGTTTTCAAGTGTAGGAAAAGGTTGCAGGCTCAAGAAAGAGCAGAGAGAAGCAGAGCAAGCACATATGGAATAAACTTTTGGTGATGTCACAAATATTCAAGATGGCAGCACCCAGTGAGCACTTTGTCACTTATAAGTACAGATACTGTATATGTATAGATTATTGTAGGATTCGCCTCGATAAATAACACCGACCCTCGTTGTTCTAAACACTATATAGTACTCTCTAATCATACAACTAGAGTATTTCCCGTACAAATATCCAATTGGGGTAACCAATTATCCGATCTCGCTCTGGCAAGCTGTACACTCCGCGAATGAGGCTCTCACTTTGCGTTGCTGCATGGTTAGTTGTTCACTGCTTTGGGTCATGCACAGTCAAACTCTCTTGTATGCAGATTGATAGCATGGTGGGAAATGCCAGCACAACTATTACACATGTAAATGTCACAATCCAGCTGAGTGCCGCAACTGCACAGCTCTACCGTCTTTCTTTTCGCATCAATCTCATTGACTTGAGAGAAGGGACCACTGCACTACCGACTGTGTGTTCCAACACTCTCAGCTTCGCGCTCTCATCCGATTCTCAAAATCTGAAACAATTGCCTGGCGATTGAGCTGAAGAATTTAGAGCTACTGTACTTATACTGTAGACATAACATGTACCTTATCAACGTCTGTTTGAATAACGTGCTTGCTAGTTAACTCTGCTGAGTTCTACATGCATGTGCAGCTTTGGCGGTGAGTGTACATGCTAGAAAGCATTAAGGCATAGAGCACCTGTTAAGTCCTTTAGTGCGTCAGGACACAAATCTAGCAGAAGTTGCTGTCTTGCTGTGACAAGAGTCTGACCCTCGTTGCAACAACTACAACTAAGCCATTTCTATGTGGTAATCCCCGCAGTGGGCAATAATTAATTACCAGAGAATTACTGATGGCTTTTGCTCCGCGTTTAATTGATAGCAAAAACAAGGATTACCCTGTTTACTGGTCCAGGCAGCAGCAGCAACGACAACAGCATCGATTAGTACGCACTATTATGCCTCTACATAGTGCTTCCATAACTACACTGCTCCTAATTAAAACCACAAGTTGGATAATTGGTTGCACTAATTGGACAATTGCATGAGAAATACTGTAGTAATGAATCTGTGTTTACACCAGATTGCCATTGCCATGGCAATGGTGCCAGTGCTGGCATTGAGCTCAGATTTGCTGCCACCAAATAATAAGATGGGCTTTCCTGATATTAGTGTTGCCTCATATACCAGCCCCTTTCATAAAACTTGAAATCAATCATTCCTGGTTTGGTCCGGGTTCTGCGATTTACAAGAGGCCGGCGTCATGTCTGTCTATCTATTCCTTTTTCAGGACTGTGAGGAGTCGGCCAGAGTCAGGCACAGTAACGCCAATGAGTGATGATCGTGATCCTGTCCATACTGCTGTGTCAACCAATTCAGAAATCGTTACAAGATGGGCAATATACTGAAATCTGCAAAATGGCATTACACGTGCACTGTTTACCTCATAGTACAGTAGACTGTAAGAGAAGATTTAGCTTACTTAAGAAAGCGATTTAGGTATAAAATATAACTGGTTTAGTGCAAGTGGAAACAGATCAATTCTTAAACCAGTTTAGCTTAAACCACTTGCTAAACCGGTCTAGGACCGTGTTTCCACTAGCTGCACCTTAAACTAGTTTAGCTTAAATGGGTTTAACAACTAAACCAGTTCAAGAAAGCAACTGTTTTCACTAGTAACTTGCACATCCGGGATGTGCAAAACAAACAGTCTAGGAACGCCTTATTTTGAAGTATTGGCTGCTTTGTCGCCGAGTCAGAGCAACTGTTGGTTTCACTGATTCAGCATCTGCTAGTAGGAATTTGCATGACAATGACCAAGGACACCGTCTTGTCTCTCTCCATAACTACTGATTTCTTCCCCTAGTTAACGACCCTTACATCTTTTAAGGCAATCCTATCCCAGCAAAATAGTCAATATCATCAAAACGACATTGTGGGAAGCCATCTAAACAAGCGCGCTACTGTCACATGACAGTTAAACCTAAACCACTTTGCGAAACCTACTTTGAAGTGGGTTTAGGAAAGCGGTTTAGGTTTAAAATAGAACTGGTTTAGCACAGGTGGAAACAAGTGAATTCTTAAACCAGTTTACCTTAAACCACTTGTTAAACCGGTTTAGGCACTAGTGGAAACACGCCCTTATACAAATAAAATATTATTAGTTAATAAAGAATTCTCAATAAAACACAAAAGTACCACAAAGATGACTCTGATAAATCAGTCTACAATTTGACTACTTAATTAATTGGCATTACCTAATCTATTTAATTGTGAGCAAGTCTTATCTTTCAGTAGTTACTAATTAATTAATTAACATAATTTTATTTTCAAAAGTTCATTAGCTTATGTGGCAACATGTCTCAGCATTTCTATTGTTTGCCATTACAAGTTTACTTGTAAGTGCATGGTTAGCCACTTTGATGTTATCACATTGACTACCATTGTAAACAATTCATGCAATGAATCTGTTTGGGTAAAACAATCATCAGTGTACTTATTGTAGACAGTGAGACTCAATAAGCATTAAGCAAAAAGTCAGTCGCATAAACATCTGTTTCTGCATGGTCTTTCCCAATTTCCTAAAACAAGCATTCAGTCTCTCGTAGCCAGACTCTTTCCCTCGCTGTCATACTTCCAGGCTATGAGAGATTAGTCATGCAGAAGTATGTCGGCAAGGGAGAGTGTGAGACTAGTTTGAAACATGAATTCCAAATAATCACACACATCTAGAGAGCCAGTTACTTGTAGCATGTCCTTAAGATGAGACCTTTATATAATATTATGCATGTCTGATATTGACAACAAATGTCTTGCTAAAGATAGGACCCCTTGTGCTAATCGATACTCATCATTAACTACACCAGCAGACAACTGCAGTACAGTTCATATGCAGTACAGAGCACATGAACGAATGAATGAATCTTCTTGTTATTGCACATAGTGCAGTTCCCACTCAGGGCTCATACATATGCACAGGGCCCGTACATGCGTACACACACACACACACACACACACACACACACACACACACACACACACACACACACACATACACACACACACACACACACACACACACGTACACACACACACACACACACACACACACACACACACACACACACACACACACTTTGTTTGTCCATTTAACAACAGTTGACTAACCTGACTGCTTGCAACATCATTGAAATCATTGCCACTCCCCTGGTAATCTTTCAACTGTATACTACTAACTCCACTGCTTGAGTGACGACTCCGTAAAGATGGGTTGATCCATCGGTGAGCATACAGTTTCTTGGCTGCAGCTTTTTCTAGACTCGTTTGCAATAAGCTGTGACTCTCAGATTCATCTTTATCTGGTTTCCTTTCCCTAGTAATAGTAGGTCAATCCATGCATTAGATACATGATTGTCATTACAAGGAATAAACGACATTAACTGATCATGATCCAGATTCTCCCTCGTTTTCTTTTTCAATTGACCCAGCATCAAGTACTCACTCCCTAAGTCAAAAGATATCATGTTTTGTAGTAGACAAATTCCAGATGACAATGACTCCTTTAAACAACTGTTTACTACTAATTCAATCAGGTTCTCCTGTATAAATAAAGTACGGCGTTTTCCAGCCTGTTTGTTTAGAAAGGAGGAAATATGCAAAACTTCTTTTCGTACTTTCTCCAACTTCTTCAACTCTTTCTCGAACGCTTTGCTTTTGTGCTGGCTTAGGGGCAGCCGATCACTATTAAGTGTCCGGAGGGGCTGGCAGACCTCGGCAAATTTTTCCATCCCCGTGGACAATTACTAATGACCGACCCCTTATTACTGCAATTTAAGAATCAAGACAGAAGTTTTAATTGCTGTGAATTAAATGTCTGCGTTCCAACCAGCAAGGCAGTTAGTATAGACTATATACAGCTCTCTTTTTGGTTGCCTTCTACTGGTATCTGTGCCTTGTTCATCGCTTTGCTCACTAATCACATGGGATACATCGTGATTTGCTTTGCGAGTGACTTCATCTCGATGCCAGTCTCTGAAATAGCACGTATGCTCATACCAAAGCGACCTCCTTGCACAAGGCAGTACATGAGCAACACGTTGAAAAATCCGCACGTGACAGCAAAGTGACTGCCTGGGACTTCTTCGCAGAATTTGCAGAAATAACCGGTTTTATGGCAGCTATACTATCACGTAGTCAGCAAGTCCACAACTATAATTTTGTGTCTCATTTTCTCATTCACTCTCTACATACGCCTTATCAAAATCGAAGACAAATGTAGCTCCAGTGCATTTACCTCCATATGACATCCAAGATACGTTACAGATGGTGTACTGTACACACAATGTTAGGTCATAATCTGTTTACAACTTCAACTGATGGTCGTCAGTATGAAATTTGACCAAGCACTAAACAACGATTCTCACAGACTGCATTGCCAGCTGAGCATTTGTCTACATATTCATATGGTGTTTCTTAGTCTGTATCTATATACCAGTTGGCATGTCTCCAACTATGACTTACGTATATCGCTAGCACATTGACTGACCTGTTAACCTAAATCTTTAGATACTTTTATACTCATTATTACTGTTTGTTTCTGTTGACATGACGATCTTAAGTGCCGTTCTCTAGACAAATCTGACCACAAAACACTGATAAAATGAAACTTTCTTCAACATTATGGCTATCCAGACGATTTCTAATTTCTCTTAGGAATGAGTATTTTGAATGTAACCTACTCGTACAGTAATTACACACAGATACAAAGCCAAAACACAAAATACTAAAATATCTATAAAATAAATCTAAAACCCAATAAACCCATACCTTTCTGGTGATCTCTTGACTGTCCACAAAATGCACTGGAAGACTCTCTGTCTGTCGTGTCTGAAAGCATAACACAATTGCTTATAGTTTCTCTCATAAACAATCATTATGACAACATCTGACCTGCAGTGACCGTTTTCGTCTCACACACTTTTCTCTAAAGAAACATGCAAATGACATTAACATTGTTACAACATTCAGTCTTAGATTCTAGCGTAGAGTCACATACATTTGAGTATCTCTCCATTTGAGCTATACCCCTCAATTCCTGTAAAACCTACAGCACGTACAGAAACAATACAACACCAATCTGTACATTCATTCTACTCATTTCTATAGCAACCTCCACTATAAATGGTCGTCTATGACTGTCCATGTCCGTACAACGTTTCGCCAAATCCATAAGCATGTCAGACACCTGATCCGGCCAAGCAGCTCGTGGGTCAGACATCATCACTAACTCTGTGCCTTCTGCTTCAATTTGTTTCAGAAACGTTGCCTAGCAACATACAAAAATTCAAAATTTCTGCCAAAATCACAAGAAACAAGTAGACAACCAGATCAAGTTTCTTGCTCAAAGAGTAAGGAGGCAGTCCCGTCACCAGCTCAAATAATACCTAGAATATTGATCCCATACAAGCACATTACAGGGTCATGTGACACACTTCATTCCCTACCATCCCAAATGAGTAGATGTCGGTTCGTGTACTGACTATCCCTTTGAATGCCTCGGGTGGCATGTAACATCGTGTACCCCCTGTTGTCGAACCGGATATGCAAAAACTGGCATGCATGTTGTCAAGATGCTCTCCAAAGCATGAGAGACCAAAGTCGGCCAATCGTACTCTTCGATCATGTGACACCAGAATGTTGGCACTACAACAAAATGATTAATATTAACAAATATATAATGAATATATTTTCAATTAATTAAATAATAGTAACAAATCTACATAATAAAGTTATTTTTAATTAATTAATATTAACAAATCTATATAATTAATTTATTTTTAATTAATCAATTAATATTAACAAATTTATATAATTAATATTAACAAATCTATATAATAAGTTTATTTTTAATTAATTAATTAATAATAATAAATCTAGATAATTAATTTTTCACCAAAAGTCAAGTCAGTAACATTCACAAATAGTGTCAATACCTTTTGACGTCTCGATGAATGAGTGGACGTTGTGAAGTTGATTGTATGTGGTGAATACTTGAGGCGATATCTTGAGCCATTTCAATTCGTTCATTCCAACTTAGAGATTCTCTGCTCTCCTACAGTTATAACAAGCACAATAAACTACAATACACAAGACCATAGTACAATGCCACCAACAATGAATTATGATATAAACAATTCCATAAATTCTAAAAACACTGTAAATAAATAATAAATGTAAACAAATAAATTATAATAATAAATTTAAACAAATAAATTATAATAATAAATGTAAACAATAAATTAAAATAATAAATGTAAACAAATAAATTATAATAATAAATGTAAACAAATAAATTATAATAATAAATGTAAACAAATAAATTATAGTAAAAACTGTAAACAATGTAAATAAATAATAAATGTAAACAAATAAATTATAATAATAAATGTAAACAATGTAAATAAATAATAAATGTAAACAAATAAATTATAATAATAAATGTAAACAAATAAATTATAATAATAAATGTAAACAAATAAATTATAATAATAAATGTAAACAAATAAATTATAATAATAAATGTAAACAAATAAATTATAATAATAAATGTAAACAAATAAATTATAGTAAAAACTGTAAACAATGTAAATAAATAATAAATGTAAACAAATAAATTATAATAATAAATGTAAACAATGTAAATAAATAATAAATGTAAACAAATAAATTATAATAATAAATGTAAACAATGTAAATAAATGTAAAGATTTATTATTATAATTTATTTGTTCTCATTTATTATAATAATTTATTTGTTTGCATTTATTATTAATCTACACTGCTTAAATGTAAACAATGTAAATAAATAATAAACAATGCACAATGAATATATCCATCACATAATACAAGTATACACAACACAGTGTGTGCGTATGAACACTGGCCTTACAAGCAGTGTCAACAGATGCAGCAAACACATGTAAACAACGAATAAGTCTATGACAGAACAGCAACATTATATTTGGTTTCAAACAAGGAAATAACTGTTCGGAGTGTTCATTTGTGTGACGACAAACTGTACTGAATATTATTACCTTTCTGGAAAAAATGAGACATGCAGTCATGTGTTGTTCATTGGATTTATCAAAGGCTTATGATCGGGTGTCACGTTATCGTCTTTTTTCGATGTTGCTGGATGGTGATGCCAGTGTTCTTCGTGAAGCTGTTAACAGCATGGTACACTTGTTAGGTGGTGCATGTGAGGTAGAGTGGTCGTGTATCTCAGAGTTTTGAAGTCAATGGGTTATGCCAAGGTAGTGTCTTGTCACCAAGTCTTTTCAATATATCTATAGATGGTCTCACCAGGTATTTCCTCAGACAATTAGCAAAGTCTGTATGGCGCAAAAATGGCTGACTTGTATATGGGAGCTATAGCATATGCTGATGACATTTGCCTGATCTCTCCCACTGTGTTTGGTATGCAGCAGATGTTGAATATGTGACACTTATGCCAATGATCATGGTCTGATGTTTAATGCGAAGAAGAGTAATACAATTACAGTTGTAAAGAGTAGTATGTAGAAGACCATTTGGCGATAAATGTTTCACCCTTAATGAATGTTTCACCATTACAAATTAATAAAGAATTCTTAATAAAACACAAATGTACCACAAAGATGCC
>NC_085096.1:2269782-2324782 GCF_963422355.1 Corticium candelabrum
AAACGAATAAGGAACGGTCTCTCTAGACAACCAAATGTCTTCAGTTGAGTAAGACGTGAACGTTAGAGCGTCTTCATGTGTGTACTCGTCTACCATCCTCGTTGATGTCACACAAACGCTGCGTCAAACAAGCCAAACGTTCCGAAGGCAGAAAGAACGTGTCCGGAACTGTCTGGAAACGTCACAAACTACTAATGATATTGTTGATATCTACTAGTTAAATAGCAACGTAAAACCCTCGGTCTGGAGTACCGAGGCCAACAGTCAACAAATGCGTCATGCCTACAACATAAGAGAGTTACTACTGCTGTAGACAGTCTTCAAACGACTACTGCTTATTTGCACGACCTTCAATGACTTCCTCAAGCCTACATAGATGCAAACCATCCATAAGACAAACACCGTTGTGCTTACGCTAACGCGCGTTACCACTTACACACACACACACACACACACACACACACACACACACACACACACACACACACACACACACACACACACACACCAGCTGCAGCTATGCTGTCTGTCTGTTTGTCAGTCAGTCTACTACAAACAACTTGTTATTTATCGCTACCAACCAAATCTGCCAATTTCTTGCTCCTAATTAATTAATTAAATAAAAACATCTAGTACAACATTTACGATGTAAAGCCTCAAGTCAAGTGTGCTAACGTGCAATAGCTACACTAGCAAACAAGCCGTTAAAACAAGGGCAGGGCATCAGAGCCGGTTCGTACGACCAAGCCTGGGTACAACCATAGTCGTACACCTCTACTAGACAAAGTCGACTATTGGTGACAGCAAGGCAAGTAAGAAATCTGGATATATATGTTCAAATAGTTACCCGCTACCGTGAGATATTAAAGAAAGACAAATCTATGAAAAAGACAACGAAAACGTTGTCCAGTATTAATTCCGGTTTAGGAATAGGTGACTAATTAAATAACTAATGTTGTACTACATTGTGCTGCGTACACGAATATTCGAGGTCATCATGTTGCTCGATACTCAAAGGTTTCTGTTCTTAGAGTCATAGTGTTAGTGAGGAACGACTGGGTAAGTTTCAGAGTTGAATGAGACCTAGTTAACGCGCGTTAGTTTGTTCATAATTATGCCCACTTAACGCGCGTTAGATCATACAACTTTAGCTTTGCTTCCGACGCCCCACCTGTAATAGTATAGCTGTAGCTGGTGTGTATTTCTCTAAATCTAGTCAACTAACTACATACCTGTCTGTCCTTAAACACGTTCCTAGAATCCCTCGCACAAAACTTTGTGAGTTTCAGTGAGCTTTGTGAGGATTAGCTAATTATAGGACGCTGTGACGTCATTTGTATGTGATGAATACCTTTAGCGACACTGTGAGCCATTTCAAGACGTTCATTTCAACTCAAAGGTTCACTGCTCTTTTAGAGTTAATTAATTAACAAGCGCGATATACTACACAAGACCACAATATAGACAAACAATGCATAGACATGCAGTGCATATATGCATCATACTGCTAGAAAAGTATCGTCGCCAAATTTAATGTTATATCTATGTAGCTCTATAGTTATATCTATAGTTCTATAGCTCTCTATGTATATCTATAGTTATATCTATAGTTCTATAGCTCTCTATGTATATCTATAGTTATATCTATAGTTCTATAGCTCTCTTTGTATATCTATAGTTATATCTATAGTTCTATAGCTCTCTTTGTATATCTATAGTTATATCTATAGTTCTATAGCTCTCTATGTATATCTATAGTTATATCTATAGTTCTATAGCTCTCTTTGTATATCTATAGTTATATCTATAGTTCTATAGCTCTCTTTGTATATCTATAGTTATATCTATAGTTCTATAGCTCTCTATGTATATCTATAGTTATATCTATAGTTCTATAGCTCTCTATGTATATCTATAGTTATATCTATAGTTCTATAGCTCTCTATGTATATCTATAGTTATATCTATAGTTCTATAGCTTTCTATGTATATCTATAGTTATATCTATAGTTCTATAGCTCTCTTTGTATATCTATAGTTATATCTATAGTTCTATAGCTCTCTATGTATATCTATAGTTATATCTATAGTTCTATAGCTCTCTTTGTATATCTATAGTTATATCTATAGTTCTATAGCTCTCTTTGTATATCTATAGTTATATCTATAGTTCTATAGCTCTCTATGTATATCTATAGTTATATCTATAGTTCTATAGCTCTCTTTGTATATCTATAGTTATATCTATAGTTCTATAGCTCTCTATGTATATCTATAGTTATATCTATAGTTCTATAGCTCTCTTTGTATATCTATAGTTATATCTATAGTTCTATAGCTCTCTATGTATATCTATAGTTATATCTATAGTTCTATAGCTCTCTTTGTATATCTATAGTTATATCTATAGTTCTATAGCTCTCTTTGTATATCTATAGTTATATCTATAGTTCTATAGCTCTCTATGTATATCTATAGTTATATCTATAGTTCTATAGCTCTCTTTGTATATCTATAGTTATATCTATAGTTCTATAGCTCTCTATGTATATCTATAGTTATATCTATAGTTCTATAGCTCTCTTTGTATATCTATAGTTATATCTATAGTTCTATAGCTCTCTTTGTATATCTATAGTTATATCTATAGTTCTATAGCTCTCTATGTATATCTATAGTTATATCTATAGTTCTATAGCTCTCTATGTATATCTATAGTTATATCTATAGTTCTATAGCTCTCTATGTATATCTATAGTTATATCTATAGTTCTATAGCTTTCTATGTATATCTATAGTTATATCTATAGTTCTATAGCTCTCTTTGTATATCTATAGTTATATCTATAGTTCTATAGCTCTCTATGTATATCTATAGTTATATCTATAGTTCTATAGCTCTCTTTGTATATCTATAGTTATATCTATAGTTCTATAGCTCTCTTTGTATATCTATAGTTATATCTATAGTTCTATAGCTCTCTATGTATATCTATAGTTATATCTATAGTTCTATAGCTCTCTATGTATATCTATAGTTATATCTATAGTTCTATAGCTCTTTATGTATATCTATAGTTATATCTATAGTTCTATAGCTCTCTATGTATATCTATAGTTATATCTATAGTTCTATAGCTCTCTATGTATATCTATAGTTATATCTATAGTTCTATAGCTCTTTATGTATATCTATAGTTATATCTATAGTTCTATAGCTCTCTTTGTATATCTATAGTTATATCTATAGTTCTATAGCTCTCTATGTATATCTATAGTTATATCTATAGTTCTATAGCTCTCTATGTATATCTATAGTTATATCTATAGTTCTATAGCTCTTTATGTATATCTATAGTTATATCTATAGTTCTATAGCTCTCTATGTATATCTATAGTTATATCTATAGTTCTATAGCTCTCTATGTATATCTATAGTTATATCTATAGTTCTATAGCTCTCTATGTATATCTATAGTTATATCTATAGTTCTATAGCTCTCTTTGTATATCTATAGTTATATCTATAGTTCTATAGCTCTCTATGTATATCTATAGTTATATCTATAGTTCTATAGCTCTCTATGTATATCTATAGTTATATCTATAGTTCTATAGCTCTCTATGTATATCTATAGTTATATCTATAGTTCTATAGCTCTCTATGTATATCTATAGTTATATCTATAGTTCTATAGCTCTCTATGTATATCTATAGTTATATCTATAGTTCTATAGCTCTCTTTGTATATCTATAGTTATATCTATAGTTCTATAGCTCTCTATGTATATCTATAGTTATATCTATAGTTCTATAGCTCTCTATGTATATCTATAGTTATATCTATAGTTCTATAGCTCTTTATGTATATCTATAGTTATATCTATAGTTCTATAGCTCTTTAGGTGTATCTATAGTTATATCTATGCACCGTAGCTCGCAAGCAATGCTCACACGCGTACACGCACTGAACACTCGAAGCAACACAACGCTTGCTACGTACTATGCCAACTGGTTCTCAGGATAAGTGTTAATTACATTCTAACCACGCCTACTACCATCAACAACATTATACTACAATATTTACTAACTAACTCCTATCACATGATGGGTCTACTGGTAATTGCTGATGTGGCAATAGAATAAAGTCTCTAGCGATTTGTTGCAAGCAGTTTTGCTTTGAAGTTTAAAGAACCGTCCTGTCACTATCAAGTCTAGACACGAACGCACGCACACACACACACACACACACACACACACACACACACACTCACACACACACACACACACACACACACTCACACACACACACACACACACACTCACACATACACTCACACACACACACACACACACATACACACACTCACACACACACATACTCACACACACACACACACACACACACACACACACACACACACACACACACACACTCACACATACATTCACTCACACACACACACACACACACACACACACACACACACACACACACACACACACACACACACGCGCGCGCGCGCGCGCACACACACACACACGCGCGCGCGCGCGCGCACACACACACACACAAGATGACAAACTTTCTGTATAAAATAGAAAATTATTAATTAACTGAATCTCTAGTATTGAGAAAAATGTATTATTAACCTAGTCTGCCAATTATCTAAGCACGTACAAATTGATTCCAAGAAATAATTGGCACTGTAAAAAGGTTTATTAATTAATTAATACATTATTTCTGAAAGCACTCGCAACTAGACTACTTAGTAGAAAATAAGTTAATTTGACTATGTCAATCATGCTATACTACTACTGTAGATACCTCATACATCCCAAGTATATTACGCCTTCTGAGCCCAGCCCCAACGCTACCAGTGGTCATTTCACGAGGACAGCAACAGGGTACGTTGTATGCAAGTAAATTGACACTACTACACAGAAACTTTCTAATATTTTTAAAAACAGAAAGACTAACAACTAGAAAATCAAGATGACGACGGTAATCAACGTAGATACATCTGGACAACACCAAATAGTTTCTAGAAAGAACGTCATGCATCTAGAGTTATTAGTTCTGCAGACAGAGTCTCCCAATGGTCGCTTTCAACTCCAAGATTTTATCTAGTGACTTTCTCCGGGCTTTCCAGAAACCTGCAAACGATCACAACAGAAATAACTACACACACACACACACACACACACACACACACACACACACACACACACACACAGACAGACACAGACAGACACAGACACAGACACAGACACAGACACAGACACAGACACACACACACACACACACACACACACACACACACACACACACACACACACACACACACACACTGTCAAAACCCTCATTCATTCCTTACAATAGTTATTTCATTTGGCCAGCTACACCAGCAGACAACACATTCAAAACTGCAGCTGTGGACTAACTTCAAACAAGCACATTTGTCTGATCGATAACACATCTCAACAATACCACAAACATGCAAAACAATTTATTGCTGCTAACTTCTCAACTGATTCTCACAGATTTGTATGCCATACTAGAATGTGTTCAAGTGTATAAATTGAAACACATAATGTGCGTTTAAATTATTAGTTTTGAATAAATGACTAGTTTCTCATTCTTACCCTCTTAAAGTCCCTCATGTTTGTGAAATCACGTGGTGTCCCAAAGAATCTCAATCCAGTAACTCTAGTTGTGTCTTTTCCAGCTTGATTATCCCTCACAAACAACTATAAACAAATACCAGCATAGTCAGTAGACGGAAGATGAATAGGGATTGTGTGCTGCCAGCCATTATAATTGTACATCTAACCATTCTCTAACTATACATAAAGTAAACAGCAAGACACACAGACTTTTTATATACCGGGAATTTCCAAAATAGCATACAATGTTGCAATACAAAATTGGAATTTTTATGGAAGAAAATCTGTTCCCACTAAGTGCCCGGGCAGTTCGTAGGAAACTATGGAAAATGGCAAAAAATGACTTGAGTACATGCATGTACCCAGAGTAGGCAAGTGTGAGGCCTGTCCTGCATACTTCATGTTTATTATAAACTTAGGAGTACGACCAGACCCGGCAACCCCTCCTACACCTTGTCAGGCATTTCTCTAGAGGCTAATTTATCTCCACATTCTCGTACCCTAGCTCTTGTGGTCAATACCCAGCTCACGCAACGCAAGGCTGACATTGCTTCCGAATTCCTCTTTCAGCCTTCTGACAAACCTCAACTTCTGTTCCACGGTGTAAGACCACTGTCTGGTTGCCATACCTGGAATATCGACCAACTTTGGGCTGTAAATGAAAACAGTTTCCAAAAGATCACCCAATGGGCGATCATTTGCCTGAGTACTGTTTCGGAAACTCCTGGTACTACAACCACACTAGCATGTCACGCACGTACACACACACACACACACACACACACACACACACACACACACAGACACACAGACACACACAGACACAGACGCAGACACAGACACAGACGCGCACACACAGACAGACAGACAGACAGACAGACAGACAGACAGACAGACAGACACACACACACACACACACACACACACACACACACACACACAGACACAGACACAGACACACAGACACACACAGACACAGACGCACAGACACAGACACAGACACAGACACACAAACACAGACACAGACACACACAGACACACAGACACACAGACACACACGAAACTACTGCAATTGTTAGACAACTGACTGATAGGACAGACAATGTTTCTTCCATATTCCATTGCATCAAATATTAAAACACTATTACAGCAAGGCAACCACGGCAAAAACAATAACAAAAAGCAGAACAAAAGAGTTGTTTATATACTATCTCAACTTACAGTTATGCTGTTTACGTTTTGATACTTGACATACTGGAGACCAGTTATAGCACTTCTTGTAACTTCATGTGGTTGTAAGCTAAACACAAGCAAATAAAAATTACACTAATGCAGTATGTGCTTCAACTGCGATTGCATAGCAATAAGTAAATACAAAATTACTAATACATTAAATCCTAGACACAGACATGCACACACACACACACACACACACACAGTAAGCGACACACACACACAGTAAGCGACACACACACACACACACACACACACACACACACACACACACACACACATGCACACACGCACGTACGCATGCACGCACACATGCACACATGCACGCACACACGTGCACACACACACACACACACGCACACACACACACACACACACACACACACACACACACACACACACACACACACACACAACTGACAACAACTCAAGTAAAATTCAGCATGATCACCATCTTTCTCAGGAACATTGTCACGAATTCCAAACACACAATAAAATTAGCAGTAAAACTAAGTTTTGCAGTTGTCACTCGTAACAACTAGAATAACAAAAATTGCACTAAAAAACAAAACAATAATGTCAACGACAGAAAGAGTCACTAAATGATATGAACAAACTAACATCGCTATAGTGAATATCCAATAGTTACAACAACTACTACATAGTACTGCATATGTGTGGTTCTTACCTTATTTCTTCTACACATTTGTTTCTCTCAGCCGAGTCAAAATCCATGCTACCCGGTTGGTTAATAAATATTTTAACTGTTTTTGGTGCATACGCTAGATTGATATGCAAAGAGAAGTAAATATGTGATTTGAGTCAACAGAATAGCACAACTAGGCATTCAACAATGTGCATTAGCATGCAGCAAGCATAAGCAGACAAACAAACAGACAAACTGATAAACAAAGAAACAAACAGGGAGACACACAATAGACAAATAATTAGACAAAGAAACACATAAACAAACAGACAGACAAAGAAACAGACAGACAGACAGACAGAGAGACAGACCAGGACAGACAAACAGACAGACCGGGACAGACAAACAGACAGACAAACAAACAAACAACAGACAGACCGGGACAGACAGACAGACAGAGAGACAGACCAGGACAGACAAACAGACAGACCGGGACAGACAAACAGACAGACAAACAAACAAACAACAGACAGACCGGGACAGACAGACAGACAAACAAACAGACAGACAGACAAACAAACAGACAGACAGACAAACAGACAAACAGACAGACTGACAGACAACGGGCAGACAGACAGACAGACAGAGTAGACAGACATAAACAGACAAACAAACAGACAGACAAAGAAATAAAGACAGACTAACACACAGACAAACTGTTTACAAACTGATAGATGAACAAACACACAAGCCAGCAAGTGCAATAAACATATCGACCCGCACGTACCCGTATCTTCACAGTATATCGTTAGAGAATGCAGTTTCACAGCTTGAGAAAAACCCACCGTCATCAAAAGCTACAATAACAAAGACTTCAAAACATAACAAACAACTAGACAGCACCAACACTATTATGCATTACTAAATGTCAATATCATACTTGCGTGAGTATCACCCCACCCCAATAGTTGGCCAGAGTCAAAGGTCAAGTATGTAATGGAGTCTTACCCAAATATTGACACCTAAAGTTGTTAATTGGTGGAAGTAATTGATTTATTAACTTAAACAGCATGCTGCTACACTATAGTAGAGCTTCAAACCACCACAACTACCTACAGTATAGAAACCTAATCTTCTATAGGGTATGCATATCTGAGTCATTAAAACCTTCAACATGTGACGGACAGGCATGCACAAGTTGAAAATGTCAGTATTTCTACAGATGCAAATCTAGCAAACAGTCACCATGGAAAGCACCAATTAGCACTAATTAAAAATTAAGAGGTGTGAAAATCTTAGAGGATTGGACATAGTTGGGGTGGCGGCTTACTTGAGCACCGGGGTAATAATCAAGTCACTATAGTACTAGACACAGATCATCTTACAAGGTAACTACCCTGGTGTATATACACATGTTGGTGTTCATGATGTTTATGGACTAGAGATGTTGCTTTATTGAATTGCTGAATTCTAATCACGATTTGCTGACCGACCAACCTGTTCATCGCAGTCGCTTTCCACGTAGCTACCATCAGGTTCGAGTGCGTTATTCATTGGAGTATCTTCACTCAGATTCAGAAATTCGCTCGTTGATGTGTCGATAAATTGTTCAAGATCAGTCTAGACAAGAGACATTGTTAGTGGTCAAATATTGACAATAACAAATAAGGTGTGTGTGTGTGTGTGTGTGTGTGTGTGTGTGTGTGTGTGTGTGTGTGTGTGTGTGTGCATGCGCGCTAAAAGTTGATCAACCGCTACTGCGTATCGTGTATAGTAGTCAGGATCGTTGAGGCAGTGAACTTAATCTCGATCTTGCAAATCAAACTTATTTGATATTGTTGCACGAGATAATGACTAGAGAAGACAGGAACAAGCAACAACAAAGCTTGGACTATCAAAGCCTCATGCATAAAGCGACTAAGTCCTTTCACAATCGGTGCATAACAACTATACTAGGGGTGACAAAATACAAACAATGGAAGGATAGAACTACTTCTAAACAACTTGCATGTGAGTTTGGTATGAAAGAGCCATTTGAAGACTTAGTGATGGAGTACAATCTAAGACAGCTTGGACACCTTGGCAGAATGGGAGAGGAAAGACTCCAAAAAAGATGTTGCTGTTTGGAGAGTTAGAAAAGAACAGACCAAGCCATGGGACCAAGAAGAGGTAGCGTGATAGAATAATATCTGATCTGCGAGCCACTAGAATTGGGAATAATTGGTACAGTCTAGCACAGGATAGATCTCAGTGGTACACATAGTGCGATAAAGGAATTAGAAGGCAACGTAAGAGGACCAATGATTGTGTGGCCAATAACAGAGGCAGTGACCATCCTTGCCCTTGTGGCGGACTATTTTGTTGGAAGGGCAACACAACTGATTCTGAAGTAAATGAAACGCTCTAGTCGTTTGTCCAGGGCTCTATGCACCGCTATCATCATTTTACGATGGGCGGATTCAAGGTGTGTGTGTGTGTGTGTGTGTGTGTGTGTGTGTGTGTGTGTGTGTGTGTGTGTGTGTGTGTGTGTGTGTGTGTGTGTGTGTGTGTGTGTGTGTGTGTGTGTGTGTGTGTGTGTGTGTGTGTGTACCTGGCCAGACTCCAGGAGATTACTTAGCACAACCCATAGCTCCTACTTAGTGCACAGCAACCCAGCCATCTGGCTGGGTGCATTACCGTTTAACGGCAGCTCCTTATCCATTTGCCATTTGTGTGTGGTGTGTGTGTGTGTGTGTGTGTGTGTGTGTGTGTGTGTGTGTGTGTGTGTGTGTGTGTGTGTGTGTTTACGTGTGTGTGTTTTCCTAAAGTATTGTGTTCCTTACGTGTCCAGCGATCGGAGATTCCGTTCCTTCTTCTCCTGCAAATTGTATTATTGCTGCTTCCAGACCAGCAGCATTGGCATCTACAACTTCCGCAACTTTAACTTGGTTCTTGAATAGCTGAAACCTTGGCATAGTGCTTATGCCCTGCTGCGCAGCCAACGTCTAAAACAAATATATATATATATATATATATATATATATATATATATATATATATATATATATATATTGCAGAGAGTTGCCAATAGCAAAGTGTTACATAATAACAATCTTAATACAAAAACTACAATACTAATATTAATATTAATAATATATTAAATACTATTTAGATAATTAAATTTAAATAATGTTTAAATAATTAAATAATTGTTGTTGTTGTTGTTGTTGCTGTTGACTCACTTTGCACTCATCGACGTCTACTTTCAGAAAGATACACTCCATGTACTTTAGACTCAGTCTGGAATACGTTGGAGCAATTGAATGACACGGGCCACACCTAAGTATAGAGACACAATATATTAACCACATTTGTATACGCATGCTCAGTCAAATAAATATGTTGTATCACTGTATACTCCAAAGAGGCCTCAACTCTCAACTCACCATGAAGCCATGAAGCCTACAACGACGAGCGTTGAACCAGCACTTGCGCATTTCGATTGAAATTCAGCTTTGCTGTGGATAATGATAACGCGATCGCCAGATGCCATTTTAAATACCCGTATATTTGGTCACGTGATTGTTGTTTTGTGTGTCAGTTTGTTGTAGCTTATACATATAACACAAAATATAATACAGTTGTTGTTAAGAGTTTTTACGTGTTACATATCATATGTCTTGTTTTAGACGCGTTTTAGTTTATCCTCGGAGTTCTAACGTTTGTACGCGCGAAAATTTTATTTTTATTATTTTAGTGCAGTTCGTGTACAGTACATACAAATTTTCTTAGATGTACCTTTTACAACAATTACGTTTATAAAGGTGTTTTAAGTGTAATTTAATTTAAAACGTTAAATTTTGTATTCAAGATTATTGTCATGACAACAACGCATGCGTAATTCCTGTTGATAAAAGTCATGGCTTCTCATAGAGTCAACACAAGAGATCTCTTGCAAAAGCACTGGAATCAATTAGCAGAGAATCTGGACGCCGAATCGACAGCAAACAAACTCTACGACGAGGAGGCAATCACTAGGGAAGAAGTGAAGCGCATCAGAGCGGCGAACAGTAAGCTCGAGCAGGCAAGAGAGCTACTGACGATACTAGAGGACAAGAGCATCGACGACTTTCTAGTTTTTGCGAAAATTTTGACGAGACAGGATGGCAGTTTGGTGAGCGTCGGAAAGAGCATCTTGCAGGCTGCAAGTAGGCAATACACTGAATGTAAACACGTTCATTTATTTTAGTCGAATGGTGGTCTAGTATACTGACTTCAGGTCTAAATTTAATTAACTTAAATTAATACATTGTTATAATAGTCTGTGTTTATTTAATTAAGTTAATTATGGCCTGTCTACACTAGCAACTGGATTGCTATCAGTGCGATCAGTCGCGATTGGATTGTCATCCATTTCTGGTCTGTGGACAGGTCTTTATTGGTTTAGCAAGCATAAGTGGCTAGACCTAACGCGCGCTACAAGGCGTGGTCATGTCACGTGACAATGCAAAACAGCATGCGCTATTTTTAAATTGATGTATTTCACACCAATTAGTTAGTCTAGTGTATGCTTTACTGTGGCACAAACTGGTCATGGACAACTCGACAATCCATACTATCTACTTCGTCTTTGCTGCTTACTCTAACTAAATATAATATATTTAATTATCTGTACAGTACCTAAACCAAAAGTTGTGGCAATCAGCCTCTGCTGAAACTCAATTTATTCAAAGCTGGTCGGGCCATGCCGACTCTCTCCTACACCCGTGGTCTTGCATTGGTGTGTTTTTAATTAATTAAGAATGAGCAACACAACTCATACATTATGATAATACAGTACATAGCAAGAGCTTTAAATTGTATTTACTGCGTGTTTTCTAATTGAGTTTCTAGTATTGAATTCTGTAGCAGCAGTCAGTGTGCACGTGACACTGACCTGCTGTAAACATTCTGTTTATCCTGCTGTTGTTACGTTGCATTATGTAGATGATTCTCAAACGAATGATGTTAACAGAAAAATATCAATGGCTAGCAAAGATGTTGCTTGTCAAACTGAAGCAATAGACGCAGGAAGACGTGAACATTTTCAATCAGGAGATTCTAGACCTGTTGTCACGGTTATCTCAGTTGGTGTGGCTGGTCTCGTTGGTGCTATCATCATACACTTGGTTATGAGAAACGATTACTTGCAGAAGTCTGTTTCTGCTCTTGAAAAATCTGTTCTAGAATATGAACGAGTTATTGCAAACTTGACAGAGTTGTCACGTGCGTCTTCAAGTTTGGAAGAAAGTCGCGACAGATTGCTGGAGGAAAGGCTACAGTTGATGTCTCTGATAGACGGAATGAATATCAATCTTACTAAGCAAACAACAGCAAGCTCTCTGTTGGAACAAGAGAAACGATCTCTGGAAGAAAATCTCACTGATGTATCACATGTTGTTCAAAGGCTGTCTGTCAAATTGTCGAAAGTGGTTGCTGAGAATAGAGACTTGAAACGTCGTCGATTATTTTCTAGGCAGTGTGTAGGAACCAGGACTGCTCGTCTCAATCAGTGTGTGGAAAGTCTGAAAGAGGCTGCTTCCACTTCAGAAAAGGAGCAGGAGACATTGTTATCAGAGAATACCAAGTTGAAAAATGAAATCGCTGCGATGACATTGAAGCTGTCCGATGCTGTGCAGGCTCGTGACAAGTTGCTGGATGAAACCAAACAGTTGAAGCAGAAGCTTGAAGAAACGCTGAAACGTTTGGAAACTGGAGAAGGACGTCGTTGTGGAGGAAAGCATGGTCATGGAAAACATGGTCATGGTCATCATCATCACCATCATGGACATCATGGAAAACGCGGTAGAGGGAAATGCGGGAGACGTTAGTCTAGCAAGAATAGAAGGCCAGGGATTTTTATTTTAGTATTTTTAACTTGGTATGTAGGTAAAACCGTTCACATTATTAATTAAGATTTGTTGCTTCACTGTTGGTGGTTTTTTGAATTTGAGTGGTCTTAGTTACCTTATTGATATTGACTTAGTTAATTAGCAATATTTCTAAGCTTTCTAACAATATTTTAATCTTCAATTAAGAATATTTGAAGCTTAATTTAGTTTGAAGAAATTAGAAAAAGTTTTTTGCTGATGTTCGAACAGTATGGTGATGTGTGGGTTGTGTATTGTCTTCACTTGGTCAAATAGATACCTTAGAGGTTTGAAAAAATCTCGCAAATAAACAAGCAAAATAATACAAACAAACAAGCATACAAACGAACGAACAAACGACAAACAAATTAACGAATAGACAAACAAACAAACAAACACAAATTAATAACCAAATAAACAAACAAACAAAACCGAACAAACAAATAAATAAACAAAAACAAACAAATAAACAAACAAATCAATAAATAAACAAAAATAAACGAACAAATCAATAAATAAGCAAACAAATAAATAAATAATTGAACAAAAACAAATAAACAAGCAAACAAATAAATAAACAAATAAACAAACAAACAAATAAATAAATAAATAAATAAACAAATAAACAAATAAACAAATAAACAAACAAACAAATAAACAAATAAACGAACAAATAAATAAATAAATAAATAAATAAACAGACAAATAAATAAACAAGCAAACAAACAAACAAATAAACAAACAAATAAACAAACAAACAAATATATAAACAAAACAACAAACAAGCAAACAAATAAACAAACAAACAAACAAACAAACAAATAAACAAACAAATGAACAAACAAACAAACAAACAAACAAACGAATAAATAAACAAACAAACAAATAAACAAACAAACAAACAAACGAATAAATAACAAATAAACAAACAAATAAACAAACAAACGAAAAAACAAATAAACAAGTAAACAAATAAACAAACAAATAAACAAACAAACAAACAAATAAAAAACAAAACAAACAAACAAACAAACAAATACATGAACAAACAAACAAATAAATAAACAAACAAATATATAAACAAAACAACAAACAAACAAAGAAATGAACAAACCAACAAACAAATAAACAAAGAAACAAAGAAACAAATAAAACAAACAAACACACATAAATAAACAAACAAACAAATGTATAAACAAAACAAATTAAAAACGCAAACAAAAAAATAAACAAACATACAACAAACTTTCAAAAGTTGTAGAAACTTTCGAAACAATAGTTAATTTTGATGTCCATTTAACTAACAGTGTAGAGAAAATTAAATTTCCGACATTTTAATTTAGGGAAATAATTAGTGTTAAGTAGGTTAGCTAGATCAATTCCAGTGTTGTCAACGCGTTTGCCGCGTTGTTTCTCACCTACTCAGCTAATTCATGTTATTCCCAACACTCCCAGGTGACGACAGTCGTTCGTCGTCGTGCAAGCACGCGACACAACAGCACCCGGTCGCCTCCACCACACATTCGACCCACCGCGGCAATGTCGACCGAAGAGAGTCTACAGAAGAATCCACCTACTCACAGAAAAACACCATTCTGGCCTACACACCCAGTCCTCCCACGCAGACAGCGAATACCACCACTCGAAGTCATCACACTGATGCAGAAGCGATGCAAGACACTCGACGGATGGAAGAGAAAGAAAGTCAGAGAGAACAAACTCGATCAGCGACAAAGTACGCAAAACAGTGATGAACACACAAAGAGTTTGACGAGTTTCTTTTGACTAGATTTCTATTGGCTACTCCAGCCGTTGTCTGTAAACAAACGACAGAGAGGTGAAGAGGAGGACAAAGACGAAGGAGGAAGGAGATGCCGAAGCAGCAGCAAAGGTAATCGATGGAGTATTGTTTGCTGGGTTTGGGGGATTGTAAGATAGTAACAAGGAAAGCGAAACGGGCATATGTTGCAACAAGCCACCCCTTAGTTGTTTGTAGAGAGGCGCCTAGAGTGGCGTGTATGGCGGTTGACAAGGTGGTAGGTTACTGGTATTTGTGCAGATGTACGGAGGGATTGTATACGAAAAAAAACGCTCGTAAAAGCAGGCAGGAATAAACAAACAAAGAAACGAGCAAACGAACAAACAGACGAACGAAGGACAAACAAATTATTTAAAGAACAGGCAAACAAACAAATTGACAAACAGAAACAAATAAACAAACAAACAAATATATTAACAAACAAACAAACAAACATACATACATACAAACAGAAGAATGAACGACAAACAAATTAACGAATAAAGAGCAAACAAAGAAACAAACAAACAAACAAACATACAAACGAAGGGCAAACAATTTAGCGAACGAACAAACAAACAAATGAACAAACAACAACAAAGAAACAAATAAATATATTAATTAACAAAAAAACATGCAAACGGACGAACAAACGACAACAAATTAACGAACAGACAAACAAACAAACGAACAAACAAAAACAAATAAACAAACAAAAACAAAAACAAGCAAGTACATTGATTAGAAAACAAACATACAAACGGACAAACAAACAAAAAAACCAACAAACGGACGAACAAACGACAAACAAGTTGACAAACAGATCAACAAACAAGTAAACAAACAAATATATCAACAAGCAAACAAACGACAAACAAGTTGACAAACAGACCAACAAACACACAACAAATGTATTAACAAACAAACAAACGTACAAACGTACGAACGTCAAATATTAAAGAGCAGACAAACAAAACAAACGAACAAACAAAAACAAATAAACAAACAAAAACAATAACAAGCAAGTACATTGATTAGAAAACAAACATACAAACGGACAAACAAACAAAAAACCAACAAACGGACGAACAAACGACAAACAAGTTGACAAACAGACCAACAAACAAACAAGAAATGTATTAACAAACAAGCAAACGTACAAGCGTACGAACGACAAATATTAAAGAGCAGACAAACAAAACAAACGAACAAACAAAAACAAATAGACAAGCAAATATATTAATTAGCAAACGAACATACAAACGAACCAACAAACAAACAAACAGACAGACGAAGAAACGACAAACAAATTAACGAACAGACAAACAAACAATGAACAAACAAAAACAAATAAACAAACAAATATGTTAACAAACAAACAAACAAACAAACAAACATTCATACAAACAGAGGAATAAACGACAAACAAAGTAACAAACAAAAATCAACAAACAAATGAACAAATAAACAAACAATTATATTAATTAACAAACAAACATACAAACGGAGGAACGACAAACTTGAACAAACAAACAAATAGACAAACAAATATATTAATTAACAAGGCAAAACAAACATACAAACAGACGAACAAACGACAAACAGATTAGCGAACGGACACACGAACAAACGAACAAACAAAAACAAATATATTAATTAACAAACAAACACACAAACGGAGGAACGGACAAATTATAAATTAACAAACAAACAAACAAGCAACACAAAACAACAATAGATATGTAAGTCAGTGCATTCCTTACCAGCGTACGCTAATAAATGCGGATTCTATTCGACGGCAAATCAAAGTGCATGTCTTGCATGCTCATAACTTGAAAATTTCAACGGGTGACGACGGTCATGCATGGGCAAGTAAATATTGATCTCATTTATTAGTTAATATTAATACAATTAATTGTTTTAAAATATTAGTTAATATTAATACAATTATTAATATTAATACAATTATTAATATTAATGCAATTATTAATATTAATGGACACTCTAATAGACTGGCTATGCGCCGATGAGAATCACTGACAATGACCTCTTGCATGCGCGTTTCTTTGCAGTAAACGACGAGGTCGTTACATCAAGTGAAACGTCATCCGAAAAAGTAAGGCACGCACGTTGCAAACTTACTGCCGTTGTGTATACGTGCTGTAAAAGATTAGCTAATCAGACTTTTGTCAAACGCATCTGTTTGCCACAGGATCTTTCTCCCCCAGGTAGCAGTCCACGTCAATACAACACAATGACATTGTCGAGGATCGACGTGTCGTCTCATTTCTCAAGAAACGACGACGGAAGAATTCGCGGAGGATCTGCTACGCGTTTCATTCGTGATTTGTTACGTCACCGACTGAGTAAAATAAAACACAATAATTCTCTTAGAAATTTAATTGTTTTTGTGTAATTATTAATTAACTAACGTGTGTGGTCGCGTTAGCTTGTGTTAGACTGTCAAACGGAGACACAACACAAGAGAGAGTGAACAGACAGCGAGCCAATTATAGACTCAAGTTTTCCGAACGGCAAAAATGTTATTCAAAAGGTTCGAGCAAATCTTGTTCAAGCGACCAGCAAAGGAAAGATGTATACGACTCTGATTACGTCGAGACGACAACCACAAAGGGAAGTTCGGATTCTAACAGTGGTATTGAGCATGCGCGAGAGTGGCTCTCTCTGGTGCGCACGGAACCGGTGACGTCAGACGCGAGCACTTCCGTCTCGAAGGCATCGCCGTTTGCGAAGCAAACCTATCACTGTCTGCAGATATCGAGTTTAAAGGGTCGTTCGGAAGTCTTCCAACTTGCTAGAAAGGAGAAGATGAAGTGTCTAGATGCTGACGAGTTTTTCAGATGGGAGACACTCAAGAAAGTCGGAGTATACGGGATAGCAGGAGACCTCAAGTATACAATCAGTGCGTTCACAAAAATTCAACTGAATGACTCAAAATGTTTTGCTAATTTTTGTTTATGTTTGAAGGACAAGAAATAGCTCGACAATTCTCAAGATCTAGAGCTGACATTGACCGCAATACTCAACGAAAACCGGCACAGAAAAAGCAAACGAAATACTAAACTTTTGAAAGAGCTAGGTAAAGAACAATTTTTTAAAATTTTAGTAGATTACTGATTTGAATAACCATTATTGTTACTAAACACGTAGCAAAACTTTGATTGTGTGCTATAATTAATTAATACTGTTCTAGCTGTCTTGTCTTGTTTCGTATACTGCTGTGTAGCTTCATGCGCTGTCGGCTTTCCCAGATATTCAATTCTCACGAGGATTAAGTGTCTGCGGAAGAGCCGAAAGTGCAGCGAGACTAGTCACGAGGCTAGCGCAGTGGCGGACCCAAGGCTGTCCCAAACTCAAACGGAAAGGAGCGCACGTTTCATACGCTTTTGACAAGGTGACATCACGAAACGATAAACGCAGAACTAGAAATGTATCAGTGATAGCAGAGTCAACGAATGATCACATGAATACATTGCTACGCACTTTGAAACATACATCAGTAATAGGATTGGGAATTGTACCTTTTAGGTGCGACAGAAATACATCATTCATTCATTCATTTGCTCATTTCACAAAGCGTCATCAAGGTCTGCGCATGCTCACACACTTTACAGAGCTCCTTTTACTACTTCCGGCTTGAAACAAGGAGGCGCACGCTTGCTGCACCACCTTCTAGTCTAAATCCGCCACTGCAATCGCTTTCTTGGCGTTTCCGCATGACACCGCTATAACGAACGCTTTTGCGCATGCTCGTAAACAAGGTCCTGGATAAAGTTAATTTTTGAGGATCCAAAAATTTTTATCAGTTAGTTTTCAAAACAGAAAACCGTAATACTCACGGAAATAGAGTGCTTCAATGTCTACGATTTAAATCGTAGAAATACTAGTTACCATGCTTGCTACATAGGTAGCAACTAATCAACAAGACACCCTAGCTAATCTAGCAACACAAATCATTGAAAACGCTTACACGAACTGGGACTTGATCAAATTATTCTTCTGCTGATTCAAGCGTTGCTTGATGACAGCTAGTGTTCACTAGTTACTAGGGACATTGTCCAAGTGCTTCTTGGTTAGCTATGAAATACATCACAGTTTGGACAACGAGAAGTTGTTAGTGCGTTTCCATAATAAAGTGCAAAGACCACCTTAGCTTTTTTCGAATTCGACTCCATGATCCCTAGCTAGTGCATGAGCTCCAGAGGAGCCACCTATACTGTATCACAGCTGCAACAGACAGTTTCATTGTTGACACACGTAGAATTTAGTTGCACTAATTAGGCAATAGCCACCAGGGTCTGCATTCAATTGGATTAATTCATATGAGACTTTCTCAATTGCAATTTTTATTTGGATGGTGGGAATGTTCTAGCGCTTGTAGATGCTAGGGTGGGTGTGGGACGCAGACAACGTATATGTCTAGTACTTTCCTTCTCAGTGAAGACAGAATAATCCAGATCATCGTCCGTTATAGGCAGTCTGTCTCCTTGGTAGCTAGAGGTGGCTTAGCTCTAGGCAGCCGCGGAACAATGCAATTTGAGCGTGGCTGTTTCAATCTTATAAACAATTCAGCGGTATTGACGACAGTCTGACTAGGAAAGCAATGACGACAAGTAGCGAATTCTCCATTTCTTCCAAATTTTCATACAGTTCAAGTGCATCCACTGCCATTGACGAAGCGCGAGGCAAGCACAGATGGTCCGAGCTTGTGTAATCTATATCTAAAGAGTCACTAGCAAAACAAGCCACGTTCTTCCTGCCTCCACCAGGAATATTAGAGCAAAGCGTGTCGGGTTTACTTACTCCTTCATGATAACAGTTAGCGTCTAGTGAACGGACGTAAAATGGAAGTGAAAAAAATCCTGTTACTTCCGGATCCCGCTCTCTACGAGGGTCCTACCAGACGGCGACGAAAAAAAAACAAACTTGGTCTGCAGCATTAGAAAGAACAGAAGTCAGTGTGGTGTCATGATGAGATGTAGGAACTCAGTAAGGCAAGTGTTGATCGCGCAGCTGACGGAGATGTAGAAGCTACAAAGTGTCAGAGGGCGTGTCAGAGGGTGTGTCAGAGGGTGTGCCAGAGCTGGGAATAGTCTCCAGGTACAGTGAGGGAAGAGCCGTACACAATTTCCGCTGAAGAACATCCCAATTCTTCCATAGGCGCTATCCATATTCCAAGGAGTACACCCAGGGTAACGCCTGCATCCAGTGGGGGCTAGTGAGACGCGCACGCAAAAGGCAGACTTCACTGAAGGCGGCGATGAACTCGTAGAGTGGTAGGTAGGCTGTTGACACAGCAGCTCACTGCTCGGCGGAAGTGTTCTCCCCAGGATCTTTTGGCAAAGTGGGCTTTTAATATTTTAAGCAATTAAGCTTTTAGGTAAAGTAGATCATCCAGATGCCAAGACTCGAGGATCTCAAAGTAAGCTTATTAAATTAATTAACTAAGACAGCGGGTGGCGTCTAATTGTGCGGAACACTAACACTTTGCACTCACACATGCAGTCCCTAATAATACTTTCGCAGCTGGTGTTCACGTGCAAGTTGGTTTATACGTATACATGTCAGCGAAGTGCACGCGTCGTGGCGTCGCAAAGAACTATTGAGTTTTTCTTTACGAGCAACGCTGTCGAAGCTAAGAACACCTGCATTGTTGAAAGAAAATGAGCGGCAACTGATGAAACACAGGACGACTGGAGTAGATCGCCAGTGGCTAAATGATTTCCCATGACTTCTGTACTACGTATAGTGAGGCAGAAAAGAAGACACAGTCATTGCTGTGCTCTCTTTGTCAAAAGACACAATCTAGGACTAAAAGATGTGCACTAGGAAAAGCTATTTAGCTAGAATAATATCCCATGTAAAACGATCACTCGCCAAATTAGTCTACTAGTGCATGAAAGACGCTCGTGCCATGAATCGGCTGTCTCTAGAGAACCAACCCGCGCACTGTCGGGTAAGGACGACGAAATTTCTAGAGCTCGACACAGTTGAGCCTCATTGATCTGTAAAATATATAGTTTTAACTGCCAATTGAGCGTGGCATTGGGTAACACCTACTTGACGGAGTATTCCGCTCTACCTTCTAAGATATTTCTGGGGAGAACACCGAGTCTGCTAATTGGTGTAAGCGAGCTGGCGCCGCTCTTAGCGTCAACATTTCGTGTGACACGTGCAGCTGTCGGCCGATCATGCCAACAGTGCAGGTACGGCATTATCTTGCCAGCGGATCTACCTCCACATGATCTGTACAGTACGAGCGCCGTGACTGGCTTATTTAGCCGCACCTAGACGGAAGTTACCTATTAGTGACTGTCGACGTTCACGCCGTCATTTGTTGGGTTGTACTCTCACTGTTCGTTGCTTTGTTGCCGACGACGACAATGCAAGCCACCGTTTTCTTGCTTCTGTTGTTCACGTGGATTGATGACATCAAAACAGGTGAGCTGCTTGCCTCGAGGTCAATGCTAGAGTAGTTATAACCTAGAGTAATAGAGACGGAGTCAAATTGTACCATGCTCCACACAATACCTAGAAGTATACGTTCACTCTACTCTAAAATCGAGTTACTTCCCTCAACGATGGTCCTACACCGCCCGAAAACAACTCACTTTTGATCCTCATCGCCCCTGGCCGTTCTTTGTATTGTGGAAAACTTAATTAACTAATTATGTCACTAGGAAAGCCTAGCCTTTGTTGTTTATTTCATATTGCTAATGGTTTGAAAAAGAGATTAGGTGTGTTTTCGTTTACAGCAGAGTATGCCCTCATACCAATGCCCACTACGGCTGCACAAAGGTATTGGAACGGAAAAGCGCGAAATGCAGTTAGTAACGATGCATGCCGGCCTTTGCGATGCTGCTTACTGTGGTATTCTTGTACTTCTACGCACACACTGATTACACACCACGGAAGACTGACGCTCTATTGCTATAGACACACTGCACTATCTCTGAACGCGGAACTCAGACTCACTAGGATGTACTGTCTCGTAACGTACACGCAGCTAATCTAATTAGTATACTATATCACACTCCTCCCCCTTTAGGACTGTCTATACCGTTTGGGTGGTTTCCTGTTTTCCCGGAGAGGGTATCCTCTCTTCTGGTACTGTTGTAGACGGTGGTGTCTGGTGCGACTGCTGAGCCGTTGGTGTCTCAGTGATGTTTTCTCGTGCACTTGTCGATTGATCTTGTCCTTTTTGCTTGTTGTTGTCATTGTCTTTGTTCCCTGTGGGTAGAGAGATCTCCCCGGTAGGTTCCCATGTGTACTCTGGAAAACTTCTTCCATCACGCTCTCTCAATTGGTCAATATGGACATACCTTGTCCCTCCTTCAACACTTACAAGATAGGTTGCAGGAGCTAAACGTTGGATAAATGACCCCGCATAGCCATTTCCCTCTGCTATCTTGTCTTGGATTTGCAACACTGACTGTCATCCCACGGCTCTAGCTGTCGAACCCGGCCAGATGCAGTGTCATATTGTTGACTCTGAGCCTCTCTCAACTCACTGTCATCTTCAGGACGTAATAGTGATAGTCTTGTTCTCGGACTTCGCTTCAACATTAATTCGGCTGGTATTGCATCGCAGCATAGAATGACAGGCTTCTGTAAGTCGTAGTGTACTAAGAAATCAGACTGCAACAGCTTCTGTTTCACTTCCAAAAATGCTTTCATCTGTCTTGTTTCCCAAGACCACTGTCTCTGTTTCTGCAACAACTCATATAATGGTTCCAATACTGAACTCAGATTAGGCAGGAACTTCCTATAGTAACTGAGAAGACCCAAAAATGCCTTCTATTCAGTAACACTGGTCAGTGGTGGTGCATCTCAAATTGCCGCCACCTTGCTCTCTGACGGTTGGATGCCTCTGCTGCTGATAACGTGGCCTAAATATTCAACTTGTGACTTGTTGAATTCACATTTCTCTCGTTTGAGCTTTAGACCCGCTTTGTCCAATTTCTGTAAAACTGCCATGAGTCTCTCATCATGCTGTGATTCGTTCTCTCCTACGACTAAGATATCATCCATGTAGCATACTGTTCCGGCAACTCCTGCCAAGATCCTATCCATTTTTCTCTGCCAGATGCTGGGTGCTGTGTTGATTCCAAACGGCATCCGAGTGTAAGCAAACAGCCCCTTACTGGTATTCATGGTCAGATATTCTTGGCTGTCTAGCTCCACTTGCAACTGTTGGTAAGCATGTTTCATATCCAGCCTTGAAAATATAGCTCCTCCTGCTAATGTGGCAAAAAGATCTTCCGGATTAGGCGTAGGGTATGGATTGCTCTCTAAATAAGGATTAATTGTCACCTTGTAATCTCCACACAGACGCACAGTCCCATCTGCCTCCTGGACCATTACTATGAGTGCAGCCCACTGACTGCTTTCCACAGGTCTCAGTATGCCTTCGTTTTGCAACCGTGACAGCTCACTGTCCACTTTCTCTTGTAACGCGTACAGTACAGGACGGGGTCTATAGAACTTCGGTTGAGCTCCCTCCTTCAGTGTAATCCTGACTTGACTTCTCTCCAAGGTACGGACTCCTGGACCAAATAGTGCAGGAAACCGCTCAACTAGACTAAGACGTTTCTCTCCCTGGTCTTGAAACAATGAGCTCCAATCCATGTGAATCACCTGCAACCAGCTCCTTCCAAGAATTGCAGGCTTGTTGCTATCATCAACAACAACTATTTTAGCACAGCGAATTGATTGCCATACCTCACTGGAACATCTGCTTCTCCTCGTACTTCTAACGACTCGCCACTGTACGTTTGCAGACGCACAGAACTCGGTGATAACTGCACATGACTTAATGCGCTCGGGTAGACTCCTGTTGGAATCACTGTTACCGTCGCTCCCGTATCCACCTCCATATCAACGTCACTTCCCGCTATGTTCATTGTTACGTTCACTCCACCTTTGCTTGTGAGCGAAAACAATACACCACTTCCTCTTGATCGATCTGATGAGTACTGCGGGGTTTCCCCTTCTGCTTAGAAGGCGTGGCTGACGGCGCGGCTGCTGCCTTTGTGCTCTCGTCTCTCCTTTTCTTGCGGCGCATTCTGGCAATGTGACCTACTGCTTTGCAATGATGGCAGGATTGGGTTTTGAACCTGCAGTTCGCTGGATGATGACTAGTACCTCCGCAACGATAACATTCCTTGAGGTCTTGTGAAGGCCACTTCCTCTGAAAAGAACCATCTGTCGCTTCCTTTCTCGCGGCATGTGTGATCTCTGATTGCTGCATAATTGGCCTCCTTGGCGGCTGAACAGCATGACCACTACGTAACAAACGCGTCTCCTGAGTCGCTGTCTCGAAGGCTTGAGCCATCTCTACAGCCCTTGCGAGGGTTAGGCCAGCCTCCGCTAGTATCTTTTGTTGCAATGCCTCAGAAAACAGACCGCAGACGAGGTGATCGCGGAGAGCTGTACTCAAAGAATCACCAAACTGACAATCCTTTGCTAATCTGCGCAATTCTGACAGAAACCTCTCTTTGTAGTCTTCAACCTGTCGATTCCTGGTCAGAAATCGCTAATCTTCCCGTGTCGGCCCGTTGCCATGTCCTCGTCGCCAATTGTGGTATTCTTGTACTTCTACGCACACACTGATTATACACCACGGAAGTCATTAGTAAAGTTCGTCATTGCCGAGCGTAGCGAGGCCGGGTCGCACTCCTGAAAGGGGCGTGGTCCTATATGGCTCTTCATCGAGATTTTGGTATATATATATATCTAAATGTGTGTGTGTGTGTGTGTGTGTACGCGCGTGCGCGCGACCCCGTTTCATGCTAGGACCTACCTTAAAAATCGTTTTCGTGTCCGACTAGAGATGTGTCTAAGAACGATTCGTTTAGGTGAGCAAACTGCGACGAAAACGCGCAAGAGGGCTTGGGTACGAGGCTAGTGCCGAGGTCAGAGCCACATATATATGGTTCTGGCCGAGGTAGCCTCGGCTTCCCAGACCCGTGTAGCGCCAATTCAAAATCGTCCTTCACGGGTCTGAGATGGTACCGCCTCTTCTCAATATACTGCGGTTGGTCCTAGGACCAGCATTAGTGTTCAGTTTCATAATGCATACCTTTCCAATTACAGCTGTAATCAACGAAGGCGGATTCACAGCGATCAGACACATGCCGATCGCGTCCGCGGCACTACTAGTAAAAGAAAGTGTTTCCTAACGTCCCGTTCGCGTTCCCTATACTAACACACAAATGGTAAAACCGTAGCTACCGTAAACACAAGGTACCCGTGCAGCGGAATGCGACACCATGTTCTAGCGCGACATGTCTTCGTCGTTCTTGTATTACGGCCGTAATTGGAGAGGTATGCACTTATGAAACTGAACACGAATGCTGGTCCTAGGACCAACCGCAATATATTGAGAAGAGGCGGTACCATCCCAGACCAGTGGAGACGATTTTGAATCGGCGCTACACGGGTCTGGGAGGTCGAAGCTAGTGTCAACTTAGCCTCGTACCCAGGTCCTCTTGCGCTCCCAGAATCTCTGTTTACTCTCATGAATCCCGTATGTTCCCAATACAACAGCCATTATTGTAACTCGGGAAAATACGCAAGGCTATAAAAATTCTGCATACAGTAATGAGCAAGAGAACAACTAGGTAACGCAGTCGAGGATTTAGCACTTTAGTGCTTCGTTTCATTCGTTGTCTGAATTTAGATCAAATTGTCTTTTATACACTTGCATAGCGTTTATCTTGTGTATTGCAGCCTACAGTGTAGATCCAGAATCTATTGTCGAGCCGGTCAACATTGATAGTTCCGACTACGCCCACGTGCAAGAAGATGGCGTGAAGATTTGGCGTTTCGACATCGAATCTCACCGATGCGGCTCGGCTCGTGTCAACCTCAAGTCGTTTGTCATGAATCTTGGAGACTACGTCGTTGTGTATGGCCTGAATGCAGACGGACAAGCAATAGGAGTAGAGAGATTTGAACGAAAAGGTTGGCGCGATGAAGGCGAAGTGAACAGTCGTCGCGTGTGGGCTAAACATATCGTTCTCGAGTTGCACGCAAAGTCTCCATCTTCTCACTTCCATTTCACATACGTTCACTACGCTGACTGTTATCATGAAGGAGTGAGTAAACCCAACACGCTTTGTTCTGATGGCGCAGGCTGGAAGAACATGGTTTGTTTCGAAAATGATTCTAGTATCTACAATCTTGGACCGTCAGTGCTTGCCACGCGCTTCGTCATTGGAGGAATGCCGGATACTTGCACTGTATGGAAATCTGGCAGAGACGGAGAATTCACTACTTGTCATCATTGCTTTCCTGATCAGACTGTCGTCAGTACCGCTGAATTGTTTTATAAGTTTGACACAACCACGTGCAATGGTACCGAGGGTTCCATAGCTGCCACTTATTACGCAGACAGACTGCTTAAAACGGACGAGGATCTGGATTATTCTGTCTTCACTGTAAAGGAAAGTACTACACATATAAGTTGTCTGCGCCGTACAACCACCATAGCATCTACAAGCGATAGAATATTCCTTATTCACCATCCGAATGGAAATCCCAAGAAAGTCTCGTACCAATCCAATGCAGACGCTGGTGGCTATTGCTTAATACAACTCAATTCCACCTGTGTCAACAACGAAACTGTCTGTTACAGCTGCGATACATTAGGTGGCTCATCTGGATCTCCTGTGTTCTACACTAGGGATGGAGTCAAAGTGGTCTTTGCACTTCATTTTGGAAATGCACAAGCAACTCCTCGTTGTCCAAACCATGGAAAAAAGATGTATTTCATAGCTAACCAAGGAGCACTCGGACAATGTCCCTAGTGAACACTGTCATCAAGCAACGCCTAATTTGATGACGTTACCGTGAGCAGCAAAAGAACAATTTGATCAAGTCCCAGTTGATAGTAATAAGGAAGCTGCTCGAACGGATTTGTGATGCTGTAGTATAGATTAGTTAGGGTGTCTTGTTGATTAGTGGCTTTACCAAGTTGTGAGCATGGTAAACGTAGTGTTGTCTGTAGCTAAGAAAGACTGGGCTGCATTGAATACGTCTCACGTCCCAATTAGTATTTTTACAATTAACATCCTAGACATACTGTAAGTTAGAAGTTACGAGTAATGCATGTATAAGAATGACTATGTACCATTGTCAATAGAAATAGTAACATTTCTACATGTACAGTAACTCAATCAACTACGAGATGAATCTACTGTCTAGACGTTAGCAAAGTTTCAACTCACCTCTACTCCAGACAGAAGCTATATACTCCTAAAGAGTATTGCTTTGTATATAGCTTTCATTTGAAGCGACGTTCGATAGAGGTTCACGTATTATAATTCACGCACTAGTTCTAGAGATCGACGCCAAGATTTGTCATACGGGCACTGGAAATAACAAACGCGGTCGATCGAGTGTGGGGACCAGGCTAAATGTCTCCAGCCGGTCTTTCTCCTCCTGGGGGAGACAACCTGCTGGACACTGGAACCTACCTCACGGTCGTATCACTAAGATAATTGCCCGAGCAGCAGACGAAGCTCATGCAAATACTATATATATTTTAATAATTAATAAGTATATATTTTTATATAAACCCATCTACGTGGGTATATAGCACACGCTACTCGAAAAACATGTCTGTGTAGTCTAAATCCAGTCTATGGGCCATATCACTGTGGCGTTATATAGCCAGAGTTTCACCGACAGTTGTTCGTGTATGTTGCTGACTATATATATATATATATATATATATATATATATATATATATATATATATATATATATACATCTATCGCGTGGCAGTAAGTACCGACAGCCGAGGTGTCAACAAATCCCAAAGTGCTAATCCTACAGCCCTAAGTGCTTTATGTCTATGCTGCTGCAGCTGCCGGTTGAGACACACGTGCAGATGGTAGACAAGGTCTCATAAGGCTTTCCAATTTTGGAGGTTCATGATTAGCGACGTCGCGTTTCACGTCCTTCACTTGGGTAATTGCAGTTGTCTGATGATAACATACTTGCTATGACCCTTGGCCGTTTAGTGTAATTGCCTAATTGTGTTTACGTGTAAGCGATAGCACCAGTTCATGTAGCGACAAGGTACAATGATGCCAACATGTGTTTGCTGTTGATAAAGCTGCTGGTTTAATTAAGTTAAATTAAGCGAGCTGGTGCCGTTGGACTAGCGTTAACAGACTAGCGTTAACATTTCAAGGAGTAGTGCACGTGCAGCTGTAGAAGTGATAACGGGAAAGCCAACAGGCCTAGAGGATATATATATATATATATATATATATATATATATATATATATATATATATATATATATATATATATATATACACACACACACTATCAATACCTTTATGTGATCTGTACGAGCACTGTGAGTGGCTCCTTTTAGTCACGCCTATACGGAAGCTACGTATTGTGATTGTCGACGTTCACGCTGTCATTTGCTGGGGTTGATACTTTCACAGTTCGTTTCTGTAATTGCCGACGACAATGCAATCCACAGTGTTCTTGCTTTTATTGTTCGTGTGGATTGATGACATCAAAACAGGTGAGCTGCGTGCCTCGAGGTCAACGTTAGCTAACAGACAGACTCGAATTGTATACGATGCTCCAAACAACTCTATGTACAGACATGAGAAACTCTTGTAAATAAATGTTGTTTGATAGCTAAATGTCCGAGGCTTGTTTGGTAGCGAAGTCGAGCTCTAGTGTCTGTGCTGTATACTTGCTGGTTGATCGGCCTTGTGGAAGCTTGCTCTATAGGTTTGATGCACACGCGTACATAGAGGGGCGTACTATACTGTCCATTGTAACTATATCTCTATATAGGTAATCGAGTAGAAGCTGTCTGCTGTCTGGAATGCAATAACTAGAATACTCAGATTTCCCTTTAAACCACAGAGATGCTCTATATGCCATGGATTTATCCGTCGACTTTAGTGAATAATCGACGACTGTGCCATGCTGAAATCTAGATGCGGGTAGATAGACGCCCGTGCAAGACTTTTTTGTAAACAAATTTTTTGCGTGTTGCCATTTGAGCCAGTGCTAACAGCGTGAGAATAGATTCGCAACTATTGAGTCTCACAATGTGGTAGGTACTCTAATATGCATCCAATTTTAGAATCTTGAGAGGTCGGGAGACACTAGCTGATATCTGCATGAAGTGTAACTCTATATCGTGCACTGATACATCAAACCATGGGTCTAGAGACGCTCTTTGCTCCTCTATACTCTAATGTGCAAAGTAAAAATTTACGTAGGTCTCTGGCGTCATTATACGCTTCGATTTCTTTGACAAATTGTGTCTATCGTCTCACTGTAAGGTAATTTGTACGCTTGAAGGTTGACCTTTTGCTGTCGTTATTTGTTGTCTGAATTTGGATCAAATTGTCTTTGTACACTTGCATAGCGTTTATCTTGTGTATTGCAGCCTACAGTGTAGATCCAGAATCTATTGTCGAGCCGGTCAACATTGATAGTTTCGACCACGCCCACGTGCAAGAAGATGGCGTGAAGATTTGGCGTTTCGACATTGAAGCTCACCGATGCGGCTCGGCTCGTGTCAACCTCAAGTCGTTTGTCATGAATCTTGGAGACTACGTCGTCGTGTATGGCCTGGATGCAGACGGACGAGCAATAGGAGTAGAGAGGTTCGAAGGAAAAGGATGGCGTAACGAGGGAGAAGTGAACAGTCGTCGCGTGTGGGCTAGACATATCGTTCTCGAGCTGCACACGACGTCTCCATCTTCTCACTTCCATTTCACGTACGTTCACTACGCTGACTGTTATCATGAAGGAGTGAGTAAACCCAACACACTTTGCTCTAATGGCGCAGGCTGGAAAAACATGGCTTGCTTTGCTAATGACTCTAGTATCTACAACCTCGGACCATCTGTGCTTGCCGCGCGCTTCGTTGATGGGGGCATACCGGATACTTGCACTGTATGGAAATCCGGTAGTGAAGGAAGATTTACTACTTGTCATCATTGCTTTCCTAGTCAGGCTGTCGTCAATACCGCTGAACTGTTTTACAGGTATGACACAACCACGTGCAATGGTACCAATAGTTCCATAGCTGCCACCTATCATGGAGACAGACTGCTTAAAACGGACGATTTTTTTGATTATACTGTCTTCAGTGTGAGGGAAAATACTACACATATAAGTTGTCTGCGCCGTACAACCACCATACCATCTACAAACGATAGCATATTCCTTATTCACCATCCAAATGGAAATCCCAAGAAAGTCTCGTACCAATCCAATGCAGACGCTGGTGGCTATTGCTTAATACAACTCAATTCCACATGTGTCAACAACGAAACTGTCTGTTACAGCTGCGATACACAAAGTAGCTCCTCTGGAGCTCCTGTGTTCTACACTAGGAATGGAGTCAAGGTGGTCTTTGCTCTTCATTTTGGAAATGCACAAGCGACTCCTCGTTGTCCAAACCATGGAAAAAAGATGTATTTCATAGCTAACCAAGGAGAACTTGGATCATGTCCTTAGTGAACACTGTCATCAAGCAACGCTTGGATGACGCTACCGTGAGCAGCAAAGAACAATTTCATCAAGTCCCAGTTCGAGTGAGCGTTTACAAGTGATAGTAATAAGGCAGCTGCTCGAACGGATTTGTGTTGCTGTAAGAAATTAGAGTGTCTTGTTGATTAGTGGATTTGCCAAGTTGTAATCATGGTAAACGTAGTATTGGCTGTAGCTAAGAAAGACTGGGCTGCATTGAATACGTCTCACGTCCCAAATACTGTAGTATTTTGCGTTCAATTATCCGAATCCGGCGTTCAATTATCCGATTCAGCCGTTCAATTATTCGTTGCGTCTAATATGCGTGAAGAGCTAAAATAGTTTACATAGTCTGCAGTTGAGCAGTTGCTGAAATACTAATTGAGGTCGAGATATATTTTATTTATATATTTACATATTTATATATTTATATATTTATATATTTATATATTTATATATTTATATATTTATATATTTATATATTTATATATTTATATATTTATATATTTATATATTTATATATTTATATATTTATATATTTATATATTCATATATTTATATATTTATATATTTATATATTTATATATTCATATATTTATATATTTATATATTTATATATTTATATATTTATATATTTATATATTTATATATTTATATATTTATATATTTATATATTTATATATTTATATATTTATATATTTATATATTTATATATTTATATATTTATGTATTTATATATTTATATATTTATATATTTATATATTTATATATTTATATATTTATATATTTATATATTTATATATTTATATATTTATATATTTATATATTTATATATTTATATATTTATATATTTACATGCGTACGTCAGCACTTGTCATATGGATTTACGGCTAAACGGAAAGACGGATCGACAAAACAACGATGCCAGATGAATGCAATTTTGACTCCGTAACATATTTTCCAACCGGTCTTTCTCCTCCTGGGGAGACAACCTGCTGGACACTGGAACCTATCTCACGGTCGTATCACCACGATAATCGACCGAGCCGCAGGCGTAGCTCGTGTACATGTATCACGGCGGTAAGTACCGTAAGGCGAGGTGTCAACAAGTCCTAAAGAGCTAATGCTAAAGCTAGGTGCTTTATGTTTATGCTGCTGCAGCTGCCGGTTGAGGCACAAGTGCAGTTGATAGACAAGGTCTCATAAAGCTTACCAATTTAGAGGTTCAGCGGGACGTCCTTCAATTGGGTAATTGTAGCTGCCTGTAGTGATACTTGCTACGACCGTTGCCCGTCTAGTGTAATTGTCTAATTGCGTGTACGTGTAAGCGATAGCTCCAGTTCATGTATCTACAACGTACAACGATACCAACATGTTAATTAATTGTGTTTGCTGTTGACAAAGCAGCTGGTGTAATTACGCGAGCTAACACTGCTAGGCTAGAGCGTTAATATTTCAAAGAGCAGTGACACGTGCAGCTATAGGAGTGATAACGGGACAGTCAGTGTATATGCTGTTATCCTGCCAGCAGATCTAGAGGATATACTAACCATACCGTCACGTGATCTGTGCGAGTCGTGAGTGGCTCCTTTTAGCCACGCCTATACGAAAACTACGTACTAGTGACTGTCGACGTTCACGCCGTCATTTGCTGGGTTGTATACTCTCACAGTTTTTGCTTTAATTGCCGACGACAATGCAAACCAAAGTGTTGTTGATCGCATTGTTCATATGGATTGATGACATCAAAACAGGTGAGCTTGCATGCGTTCCTCGAGGTCAACATGTTAGTAGACGGAGTCCTTGTACAAATGCCCCGCACAACTCTACACAGACATGAGAAACTTTTGTAAACAGAAATGTCATAAAGTCTGTGCTGTTACTTGCTGGTTGATCAACCTTGTGGGAGATTGCTCTAAGTTTGATGCATACGCGTATAGAGAGGCGTACTAGTGTCCACGGTAACTATATATCTATATATACGTAATCGAGTAGAAACTGTCTGCTGTTTGGAATGCAATAACTAGAGTACTCAGATTTCCCTGTACCACAGAGATGGTCTCTAGATATGTATTTATCCGTCGCGGCTCTAGTAGCTAATCGGCTGCGCAATACCGTAAACGCCCATCACCGCTGTTTTGACGTACACGCATGTGAAAGCCTTTTTTGCAAACAGATTTTCTTGCATATTTCCATTTGAGCTATAGTGCTACCAGCATGAGAATACAGTGTGCGACAAATCATCTCATCTCTGAGTTGTCCCCTGGCAACCATACGTGAAATTTTTAGTTGCCCGGTCATTACTCTGGTTGCCCACACACTAAATCCATTGATCGCTATTGCTATGGTGCTATAGTTGATTTATGAAAATATGTATTTACAGACAGGCAAAATACAGTTAACAAACAGACGGACAGACAGTGCACATAAATCTTTTACATTTTATCACATGTATTAGCATTGATGTAGTAACTTTGATGTATGAAAATGCATTGACAGACAGAAAGGCAGACAACTGAGTGCAGACAGACGAGTTCAAAATTACTGAATGACTCGATCTCAATTGTGATGGAGCAATGCAATGCAAGAGTGTTGCTGTTACTACAGAAGATGAGCAGAGTCCAGTATAGTGCTGACTCAGTTGGTGTCATTAGTAACTCTGTTAGTTTATTGTCAGCTGTTTGACTCTTAGTCTTAGCTAGGGACCTTCTGGGTCCAATTTGTCTTAGAACTTGCTGATTTTTAGCGTATTGTAGACTGTAATAATGTCTTGTATAAGAAATATATGTATTGACAGACAGACAGACAGACAGACAGACAGAGTTTGCGCAGTGTAATTTTGTACGCTTCAGGATCGTAATGGTCTTGCTCGTAGTGTTATGTTGCTCATGATGTAAACATTTGATTTAAATAAAAATATATGTATTGAGACTAGAATAGATTCGCAACTAGTGTCTCATGCATCATCTGGTAGGGATACTAGAGCATGCAATCAGCACCCAATTTTATATAAAATCTTGGGGACGCATTACTGGAATGTAACTCGATCTATCGTGCATTGATCAACAACAGGTAGACGGTATTGCTCCTCTACTGTAATGTGCAAAGTAACATTTACGCAGGTCTCTGGTGTCATTAGACGCTTCGATTTTTTTGACAAATTGTGTTTGACAAATTGTGTTTAGCGTCTCACTCTATGTCAACCTAACAGTAAATATAATTTGTAGGCTTGAAGGCTAATCGACCTTTTGCTGTCGTTATTTGTTGTCTGAATTTAGATCAAATTGTCTTCTGCACACTTGCATAGCGTTTCTCTTGTGTATTGCAGCCTACAGTGTAGATCTGGAATCTATTGTCGAGCCGGTCAACATTGATAGTTCCGACCACGCCCTCGTGCAAGAAGATGGCGTGAAGATTTGGCGTTTCGACATCGAAGCTCACCGATGCGGCTCGGCTCGTGTCAACCTCAAGTCGTTTGTCATGAATTTTGGAGACTACGTCGTTCCGTATGGCCTGGATGCAGACGGACAAGCAATAAGAGTAGAGAAGTTCGAAGGAAAAGGATGACGCGATGAAGGCGAAGTGAACAGTCGTCGCGTGTGGGCTAAACATATCGTTCTCGAGCTGCACGCAAAGTCTCCGTCTTCGCACTTCCATTTCACGTACGTTCGCTACGCTGACTGCTATCATGAACGAGTGAGTAAATCCAACACGCTTTGCTCTAATAGTTCTGGTGGAGGCTGGGAGAACATGGCTTGTTTTACTAACGACGCTAGTATCTACAACCTTGGACCTAGCCTCGAAGTTCCGGACCTAGCCTCGAAGTTCCGGACCTAGCCTCGAAGTTCCAGACCGACCCCCCAAAAATGGGAGAAGGTCTGGATCAACTTCTGATCAAACCGAGTTCGAAAGTAGGCGTAGTTACTTAAGAGAAATGGAAGGGTTGTAACAGTCAAAAACACCTCTTTAGATAACAGCGCTATCCCACCCGATGTGACAATAGGAAATCGATTACTACATTTTAGAGGTGTGTTCAAAGAAGGTGGGTGGTAATCAACTGCGATGGCGGCAAATTTGCAGCGGTCCGCTGTTCGGGATGCATTGAATCAATTTCGAGAGCCTTGGGCGTTGTTTCAAAGGCACCGTCCAGTGCAGTTTTACATCACGAAAGACGCACGTTCATGCAATTAATTACGACCCGTCTGTACACGCGAAATTGTCGAACGCTTTTGCCAGAAGCCGTGCATGTCATTCATTACAAAACTCTCGACGTTCATTGGCCGCCACTTTAGTGGCGGCAGCTTGCTGATTGGCTGACTCGGATCACTTCCAAACTCGGTTTGATCAGTAGTTGATCCAGACCGTCTCCCATTTCTTTTGGGAGACGGTCTAGAACTTCGAGGTTACCTCGGACCATCTGTGCTTGCCGTGCGCTTCGTCAAAGACGGCATACCGCACTGTATGGAAATCTGGTAGAAACGGAGAATTCACTACTTGTCATCATTTCTTTCCTAGTCAGACTGTCGTCAATACCGCTGAACTGTTTTACAAATATGAAATGACCACGTGCACTGTAACCGTTAGTTCCACGGCTACCACCTATCATGGAGACAGACTTCTTAAAACTAACGATTTTCTGGATTATTCTGTCTTCAGTGTGAGGGAAAGTACTACACATATAAATTGTCCGCGCCGTACAACCACCGTACCATCTACAAGCGATAGAATATTCCGTAGATTCACCATCCAGATGGAAATCCAAAGAAAGTCTCGTACAAATCAAGGATGGACCCTGCTGGCTACTGCTTAATACAACCCAATTCCACATGCGTGGACAACGAAACTGTCTGTTACAGCTGTGATACACAAAGTAGCTCCTCTGAAGTAACAAGAACATAGTCTGTTTGTCCATCGAAGAATGTAATGTAATACACACTAATTGCATGCCAATGTCGCTAACCTTGCGCTAACCATGTTTGGTTAGTGCTACCAAGAATATAACACCTAAATGCTCTCGGGAGGTCTGCAAAACGGTAGTTATCTATAATTTTAGTGTGAAAACGTCAAAAGGTCTCATAAAGCTTCCCAATTTCGGGGGTTCAGTGGGACGCCCTTCACTTAGGTAATTGTAGCTGCCTGATGGTGACATACTTGCTACTGTACAACCATTCCCGTTTAGTGTAATTGTTTAATTGTGTTTACGTGTAAGCGATAGCACCAGTTCATGTGACAACGATACCAACATGCTGTGTTTGCTGTTACAAAGCAGCTGGTGTAAGTGAGCTGGCACCGCTGGACTAGAGCGATAACATATCAAGGAGTAGTAACACGTGCAGCTTTGGAGTGCTAGCAGTAAAGCCAAAACCAACAGTTTAGATGCTGTTATCCTGCCATCAGGTCTAAGATATACTATACCATCACGTGATCTGTACGAGCCGTGAGTGGCTCCTTTCAGCCACGCCTATACGAAAACTACGTATTGGTGACTGTCGACGTCCACGCCGTCATTTGCTGGGTTGTATACTCTTACAGTTCGTTGCTCTATTGCCGACGACAATGCAAACCAAAGTGTTGTTGATTTTATTGTTCATGTGGATTGATGACATCAAAGCAGGTGAGCTTGCATGCGTTCCTCGAGGTCAATATGCTAGTAGACGGAGTCTTTGTACAAATGCTCCGCACAAATCTAGACAGACATAAGAAAGTTATGTAAATAAAAATGTCGTAATGTCTGTGCTGTTACTTGCTGGTTGATCAACCTTGTTGGAGATTGCTAGAGGTTTGATGCATACGCGTATAGAGTGGGCTTGTGTATAAATACGTTATCGAGTAGAAACTGTCTGCTGTTTGGAATGCAATAACAGAGTACTCAGATTTCCCTATACCACAGAGATGGTCTCTAGATATGGATTTATCCGTCGCGACTAATCGACGGCTGCGCCATACCGTAAACGCCCATCACCGCTGTTTTGATGTGTAAGCGTGTGCAAGCCTTTTTTTGCAAACAAGTTTTCTTGCATATTTCCATTTGAGCTATAGTGCTACCAGTATGAGAAGTTCACAATGTACGACAAATCATCTCATCTCTAAGTTGTCCCCGGGCAACCATACGTGAACTTTTTAGTTGCCCGGTCATTACTCTGGTTGCCCACACACTAAATCCATTGACCGCTATTGCTATGGTGCTATAGTTGATTTATGAAAATATGTATTTACAGACAGGCAAAATACAGCTAACAAACAGACGGACAGACAGTGCACATAAATCTTTTACATTTTATCACATGTATTAGCATTGATGTAGTAACTTTGATGTCTATAGAATGCATTGACAGACAGAAAGGCAGACAACTGAGTACAGACAGACGAGTTCAAAAATTACTGGATGACTCGATCTCAATTGTGATGGAGCAATGCAATGCAAGAGTGTTACTGTTACTACAGAAGATGAGCAGAGTCCAGTATAGTGCTGACTCAGTTGGTGTCATTAGTAACTCTGTTAGCTTATTGTCAGCTGTTTGACTCTTAGTCTTAGCTAGGAACCTTCTGGGTCCAATTTGTCTTAGAACTTGCTGATTTTTAGCGTATTGTAGACTGTAATAATGTCTTGTATAAGAAATATATGTATTGACAGACAGACAGACAGACAGACAGACAGACAGACAGACAGACAGACAGACAGACAGACAGACAGACACAGACAGACAGAGTTTGCGCAGTGTAATTTTGTATGCTTCAAGATCGTAATGGCCTTACTTGTTGTGTTATGTTGCTCATGATGTAAACGTTTGATTTAAATGAAAATATATGTATTGAGACAGACAGACAGACAGACAGACAGACAGACAGATTCATTTATTATCATCAAAACTCTACGTATGTACAGGAAACTTTCAAATATCTACCAGTCCTTCATAACTAAGCAAATTATAACACATTAATGGACTTGGCCTACAACATTGCAGTCAAACATTATGCCACTGTCGTTTGTACTGCATGAAAATCTCGACAGCTTCCTCGAAATCACTCTGGCGTTGCATCTCTGAAGAATGATGGAAAATTGCTTTCTCCAGAATGCCTTAAAACGTTGAGCGCTGTTAAAAGGATGTGCATGGGTGGTATTGTAGCTTTGCCTAGATATATGAGACAAAAACTTGTGTGCGTGCGAGCCCCACAAACCAAAATGTTCAAAGACTAGTGGAACACACTTGGATGATAAACCACCATGCAGGACCTCTCCTGAGTATTTCTTTAGTTTCTTCTCCTCTCTTACTTTTGCAGCATACCCTTCTTCTCTGACAGACAGACAGACAGACAGACAGACAGACAGACAGACAGACAGACAGACAGACAGGCAGGCAGGCAGGCAGGCAGGCAGGCAGGCAGGCAGGCAGGCAGGCAGGCAGGCAGGCAGGCAGGCAGGCAGGCAGGCAGGCAGACAGACAGACAGACAGACAGACAGACAGACAGACAGGCCAGTTCATCTGCCCCACAAGTGTGAGCCTAGGGACTGCTACACACATTCGAGCAATCGGTCTGACATCCTAGTTTATGACTCGGAGACAGGATCTAACGTTGAGTTAGATGTGGCACTAGCTCACCCATGGGCATCAGACATCTTACCTCGTGCAGCTACAAGTGGGGGGAAGCGCGGCAATGAGAAGGGAGCAAATCAAGGAAAACAAGTACGCCCAGGAACGACTACCTGGTGGATATTCTCCAACAGTCGTGCCTCTTGTATTCGAACATTTCGGCCATTAGGGGGAGAAAGCGTCTGAGTACTTAAGGGTCCTCTCTGCTTTGTGGAGGGATGACAATGGAGGATCTAACATTGCTGAGTTCAAAACACACTGGAGACGACGATTTTCAATCAAGCTGCAGCAATGCAATTCAAGTGTGATGTCTAGGAAGATGGCAGTAATTTCAGCTTGACAAAAATCATGCAGTGTCCTTGACGAATATCAGTTTGTTCTAGACTAAGTGGTTAAATGTATTCTGACCCCCTATGGGGTCATCTGTTGTAGCCTTAAGTGTTTGTTGTTGAACTAGAGGAACTTTACTGAAAGACTAGCTTCTAAGCTCTTGATGGAAATTTCTTTGAATTTAAAATATATGTATTTGACAGACAGACAGACAGACAGACAGACAGACAGACAGACAGACAGACAGACAGACGAGTTTGCGCAGTGTAATTTTGTATGCTTCCGGATCGAAATAATCTCACTTGTTGTGTTCGGTTACTAATGATGTAAACGCTTGATTTAAATGAAAATATATGTATTGAGACAGACAGACAGACAGACAGACAGACAGACAACTTGTGAGAAGCCGACCTGCGGCTCTAAACTGGCAGTTTCCATCTCCTTGGACACAGACAGGCAAATGATTTGCAAGGTCATCAGAAGGATAAAGACAAACAGCAATACTATCAACCACACAGGACTCTGCAACAATAGCTGAAATCTTGCCTATCGTGATTTTGGGATAGAGTAAACGACCCGGATAAAGATAGGATTCTTGTTTGCAATTTTTAGTTTGGATACTTCTAGGTTACAAGCAAGCAGGCACAAGCTTAGATGGCACAAAGTAGCGCATCATTGACACTACAGGTCATGGCAGTTAGGAAAGGATCAACACACAGATATCTGATCTGTCATCTATGACACCCACTAAAATGCTCTCAGTAGGTTTGCAAAACGGTAGACGTATCTATAATTAAGTTTACTAACCAACGAGGACATGCTCAGGAAGGAAAGTCAAGCTGGTAGGTAGGGTAGCCGTCAGCTAGTTGGGCAACCGTAGTTTGCAGTTTCAGTTGCCCGGACATACTTTTGGTTGTCCCGGGCGCCCGGGAAACCGATGTACACTGGAATAGATTCGCAACTAGTTTGTCATGCACCATCTGGTAGGTATACTAGAGTATGCAATCAGCACCCAATTTTAGAATCTCAGGGAGGTCGAAAGACACTACTGGGATGTAACTCGGATCTATCGTGAATTGATCAACAACGGGCCCGGTAGACGCGGTGTTTGCTCCTCTACTGTAATGTGCAAAGTAAACATTTACGCAGGTATCTGGTGTCAGTAGACGCTTCGATTTCTTTGACAAATTGTGTTTGTCGTCTCACTATATGTCAATTAACCTAGCAGTCTAGATCTAGATAATATGTAGACTTGACATAAAGACCTTTTGCGGTCGTTATTTGTTGTCTGAATTTGGATCAAATTGTCTTTTGCACACCTCCATAGCGTTTCTCTTGTGTATTGCAGCCTACAGTGTAGATCCGGAATCTATTGTCGAGCCGGTCAACATTGATAGTTTCGACCACGCCCACGTGCAAGAAGATGGCGTGAAGATTTGGCGTTTCGACATTGAAGCTCACCGATGCGGCTCGGCTCGTGTCAACCTCAAGTCGTTTGCCATGAATCTTGGAGACTACGTCGTTGTGTATGGCCTGGATGCAGACGGACGAGCAATAGGAGTAGAGAGGTTCGAAGGAAAAGGATGGCGCAACGAGGGAGAAGTGAACAGTCGTCGCGTGTGGGCTAAACATATCGTTCTCGAACTGCACGCGACGTCTCCATCTTCTCACTTCCATTTCACGTACGTTCACTACGCTGACTGTTATCATGAAGGAGTGAGTAAACCCAACACGCTTTGTTCTAATGGCGCAGGCTGGAAAAACATGGTTTGTCTTGCTAATGACCCTAGTATCTACAACCTCGGACCATCAGTGCTTGCCGTGCACTTTGTTGATGGGGGCATACCGGCTACTTGCACTGTATGGAAATCTGGTAGAAACGGAGAATTTGTTACTTGTCATCATTGCTTCCCTACTCAGGCTGTTGTCAATACCGCTGAGCTGTTTTATAGGTTTGAAACAACCACGTGCAATGGTACCGATGGAAACTGGACTGCCACCTATCATGGAGACAGACTGCTTAGAACGGACGAGGATCTGGATTATACTGTCTTCACTGTGAGAGAAAGTACTACACATATAAGTTGTCTGCGCCGTACAACCACCATAGCATCTACAAGCGATAGAATATTTCTTATTCACCATCCAAATGGAAATCCCAAGAAAGTCTCGTACCAATCAAGGGTAGACGCTGGTGGCTATTGCTTAATACAACTCAATTCCACATGTGTCAACAACGAAACTGTCTGTTACAGCTGTGATGCAGTAAGTGGCTCCTCTGGAGCTCCTGTGTTCTACACTAGGAATGGAGTCAAGGTGGTCTTTGCACTGCATTTTGGAAATGCACAAGCGACTCCTCGTTGTCCAAACTATGGAAGAAAGATGTATTTCATAGCTAACCAAGGAGCACTCGGACAATGTCCATAGTGAACACTGTCATCAAGCAACGCTTGGCTGACGCTACCGTGAGCAGCAAAGAACAATTTCATCAAGTCCCAGTTCGTGTACGCGTTTACAAGTGATAGTAATAAGGCAGCTGCTCGAACGGATTTGTGTTGCTGTAGGAAATTAGAGTGTCTTGCTGATTAGTGGATTCGCCAAGTTGTAATCATGGTAAACGTAGTATTGGCTGTAGCTAAGAAAAACTGGGCTGCATTGAATACGTCTCACGTCCCAAATACTAGTATTTCTACCATTTTCATACACAAACCCTGCACGTATTATCTAATTAAGCTAACGTGATATCTGTTCTTTAAGGGCGTGTCTAACCAATATTAATTATTTATTGAGAATAGAGTTTAAGCTATAAAATAAATAAATATAAGTAATGGAATACTAGTAAATGCTCGGTTAGCATTGTGTTTGGCGAGCGATGGTGTTCTGTCTTTACCTATTCGCGTCACAATGGTTGCGTTACGTAGCAATAGTTTCTGTCAAACAAACGCGGAAACTCAGCTGCAGAAAACAGACTTTCAGTTGCTCTTCTTCCCGTTGTCTTCAATTCTTTGTGCGCTTCGATCGTCTCACTCGTTTACTTAGCTAGTTGCATAACAATGGTCGCGCAGTCGCGTAACAATGGTTGCGTCGCAACAATGTCTGTCAAAGTAACGCGCGGAAACTCAGAAAACAGACGTTTCTCTTCTTCTAGCTTTTTCTTTCCATTCCTTTTGTCACGCGTCAGTCTTATTTCCTTCTTAATCGCGCATTCTTCTCGCCAAGAAATTATAATTGAGTCGACCCCTCGAAAGGGGACCCTTGATTCAATTTTTGCGCATATGTTACGGAGTCAAAATTACATTCATTGGGTACTGTCGGTCAGTGGATGGTCCGACCATTTAATTTTTTACATTTTAATTTTCATGTTTTTATTTTTTAATTTTAAATATTTATTTATTTTTTATTTATTTTTTAATTTTTTAACTTTTTAGTTTTATTTCAATTTTAATTTTTTACTTGCATTCTTATTTAACTTTTTGTATTTATTGAATTTTAATTTTTAATTTTTAATTTTTAATTTTATCCTCTTTTTTGTAAAATGATTTTTCATCTTCTGATGTTTGATTCTTGTGATCTTTAGATTTTTTATAGTTCGATTTTAGGCACCTATGTGTTCAAAACTAGAAAGTAGAATGCGCAGTTCACTTATTCAATTTCTAACATGAATAGAAAAGTGACCGAGGTCAATAGATACAGCGGGGTCTCAGCGGGGCTTCCATTCGAACGCGTGTCTCAGGAGATCACATTTCCAAAACACAAGCAGGTGTTTGCTTTTACTTTCCATCACGTGCCAAACCACGTTAATATGCTTGTCTAGAGAAGGGCAAAGCTAAGGCGGCAGCGAATCCAGTCGAGAGTTTGTCTGTACGGTGTGTTTGTCTTGTGAGATAGTAAGGAATCTAATCTCCATGTTGTGGTGATCTTGCTGCATCCACCTGTGCATGACAGTAGGATTGGCGTGAAAGAAGCTAGTTTCACTGCCGGTTTCCACACTAACAACACATGCATGCTGTCGATCTTCCAATCAATCCGTAATCGATTGTCGTGTCGGCGTGCAGACACAATCACACATGCAGAGAAATATTTCCTCTAGTTAATTAACTAATGAACTTAGCGAAAAGCAAACGCGAAAGCAAACGCGAATGTCAAATGCAAATGCCAATGTCAGCGCAAATGTTTTGGCAGCGATGGCACGCCATATGTTGTTCTACAGTATGGTCTTTGGGATCAAATACGAGTAGACCGTGGTCGAGAGTTCTACCTGATGCTGGCTGTGCAGGACCATTTGTCAGACCAAAGAGGAAATACCTCAAAGGCCCCATCTGTTCAATCACTGTCAATTAACCAAGGTGTCTATTTCAGTAGCATGTTCTTTTGTAATAATTAATTAGCTCACACTGTGAGATGAATGTCTGTAATCAATAAGAAAGTGTGCTCACGTTAACGTTTGGCTGATACTGAATTGACACACACTTTAAATGCAACTTTACCTTTTGCTTTAATTGAGAGTATGAGAGCATGCAAGCTGGAGTATTGCTGATACTGTATATATATATAAACATATATATATATATATATATATATATATATATATATATATATATATATATATATATATATGTTTAGTGTTAGTTTGGTTATATTTGTGTGTATTGTGTGTATTGTGTGTATAGTGGATGTATGTGTAGTCGTGTGTGTATTGTGTGTATTGTGTGTATAGTGGATGTATGTGTAGTCGTGTGTGGGAACTGCACCAAATTGTGGTGTGTCAATATATATATATATTATATATATATGGGCAATTGTGCACGTGCATATAGGCACATCAGAGTCCGTAGGCACACGTTGTTGATTCTGATACTTAGTTCCACTTTGGTCCATACTTTTACTTACACGAGTATATACATGACTGGTTGATCTCTTGTGCAGAATCATATAATTGAAAGACTTTGGGTAGTAATCAACAATAGAGTGAACTATCCAGTGAAAGATTCACTAATTCAGATGCAGTCAAGGGGACTTATTGACATGGTCTGTAAGAACGAAATTCTGCGTGTCCCACGTCACAATGAGAGTCACTCAAGTAGACGCATCTCTTGCTGTAAGCTCTTGGAACAACAAACACAGAATTCCAAGTAAATTGATTGACTGTGTTTCCACCGAGTATTCGTGCAAATTGTTAAGTCCTAACTGTATAGAGCTTGGAATTCCAGACAAGCTATTGGAGGAAAACAACATGGCGCCCTGCACAAGTGCCAACTGCTGAAGAAGCAGTTAGTCTCTACGAACAAAGTAGAGGAACCCTGACACTGTTTGGAGATTTTGGTATTGACCCAGTGGAATCATCAACAGGAGCAACGACTCCAAATGTTCCAGCAACGTTTTCCATCATATGAACCTCTGTTCGATCGTCTTGTGAACGGCGACAACTCATTATTTACAGACGCAGTTCTGTGTTTCAAACAAGTCACTTTATATATATATATATATATATATATATATATATATATATATTTATATTTATATATATATACACTGTATAATATATATATATATATATATATATATATATATATATATATATATATATATATTATACAGTATATTTTAGATATATATTTTAGATATATACAGTACAGTTAATTAGCAAAATAGAGCTGCCTTATAAATTTATGACAAATTCATACCGATAGAGATGTTCATAGATGGCAACATTATTCTTCACAGGCATTGTGACCAGTCCGACCACTTTACTGCTGAACCCATCCACTCCTGCCACGTGAGTTACGCCAAACATTGTTAGTTTCTCATTCTGATCAACATGCAGTTTTTCGCCGACGTAGCTGCTCTGTACGGCATAGGATTTAAGAGAGTAGCTATTCCTTGTCTCCTTGACTGAGCGTAGTCTGGTGACACGGTTTTGAGTGCAGCACCTACTCTATGGTGACTGCACTGTATGCCTGTAGCTTCTAAAAGGCCACTCATCGTTTTCCTACCATAAGATGGTCCGACCTGTCACAGTCAATCTAGATATACATACATACAGGAATTATAGGCCATGCACACAGTATACATGCAGTGTACAATCATGACCTAGCTAGAGTGATCATGAGCAAATCATGACCTAATTTAACTATAATGAGCATACAGCTAGCTAGCTACCTACAGCTACCTATAGATTTACAGCTATAGTGCTCACCTCGCTTACGGCGTCAGACACGCAGCGTTCTAATTCATCTCTAGTCAGAGAACAACGTAGGCTCGAGTGTCCAGCCGGTCATCGGTCATCGGTCATCGGTCATCGGTCATCGGTCATCGGTCATCGGTCATCGGTCATCGGTCATCGGTCATCGGTCATCGGTCATCTCCCCCCGCGGCGGAGAAAGACCGGCTGGAGACATTCGCCACTCAAACAAACCGCCGACTCTCTTTCCTCCAATCAGAGTGCCGTTCAATGTTTGTGCATCCTCGATAGGGATGCACGTCGCTATTGGCTCTTTGCTAATGTAATTTCGCACTGACGCAAGTACGTGTACTCTCGACACGTGCCATCCAAGTCTACGAACAGCATGTTGACTCTTTCCAGCTCTTCTCGTTGTCTGTCTCTCGTTCTAAGAGCGCTAGACTCAAAGTCTGGCACAGAGGCCAACCAAAGGTCGACCGCAATGTACGCAAATCATAGCTCTGCACGTCGCCCTGCGTTGAGTGCAAATACCACGCTTTGTAGATGGTCTACTCGTTCAATGCATGCAACGTACGACACCGTGAGGGACTAGAAGTTGTTTTGCATGCGCTGCCTAGTCCTCCAAGTACGAAAAGGAAGACAAAGAGAAGACGACATGCAGGTGTATCTCACACGCTAACGAAATGTGATATCAGGCAGTAAAAGCAATTGACTACTCAGTTACAAAGCCATTAGTAGAGAGCCAATAGCGACGGGCATTGCTATCAGCAGTTATTGTAAATACACGTGCATGCACAAACACTAGCCAAACGTGTAAAATCCTGATTGGAGGATAGAGAGGCAGCGGTTTCCTTTGAGTGGTGAATGTCTCTAGCCGGTCTTTCTCCGCCGCGGGGGGAGATGACCGGCTGGACACTCGAGCCTAAGAACAACGTCGACTTATGCCTGTCTGCATGTACAGAAACGTCGAACAGATAGTTCGTCTGTAATTCTTCGCTGATGACAGCATGACTATCACCCTCTCCGACTAGCTTGCGAACAAAATCTTCGTCAGCTTCGTCCATGGAGATCGAGAGTGGAGAGAATGCACGACCTGCCGTTATCGTGAGATGTTAGATAGCGGCTGGGGCTTCCCTGCCAGATGTTTAGAGGCGTGGTCTAGATAATCCACGCAAATGTCCTCTAGATAGTTGCTTGGAGTCTTTCCAAATCGACTAGACGTCAACTTCCCAGTGTAGGCTAGACGTTGATCTCGTTGACTATAGATGCCCTAAGCGCGTGCCTCCATGCAACGGGCTTCCTTCGCTCGTAGCGGCAAGGAATGTCTCACACCTAAGCGTGACGGTTGACGAGAGCCAGGTAAAAGTGCTTACCGACTTGTGAGAGGTCGGTCGCGTGCCTGTCAAGGCTTTCCCACGCATCTCTTAATTGCATTACATTGCATGCATGGGAGAGGCGTGGCTGGGCGTGGCTAAGCTAGATGCAACTTTTGTCTTTCAATAGAATTGAATATTGAAATTGCAAGCAACTTCTAGGCTATTTTCAATTTCTAATTGAATATTCAATTGTTGCTGGAAATTGAAAATGGAATGGACGAAATGGTCACGCACCCGCTCATCGCATGGCCTCATCGCATGATCTCATCGCCTCATCTCATTGTCTAATTTTGACACAAATGGCACGCCCTAGCATATAGGCTACAAAGCGTCAGAGGATGTGTCAGCGAAGCTGGGAATAGTCTCCAGGTATAGTGAGGGAAGAGCCGTACACCATTTCCGCTGAAGAACATCCAATTCTTCCATAGGCGCTATTCATATTCCAAGGAGTACACCCAGGGTAGCGCCTGCATCCAGTTGAAGCTAGTGAGGCGTGCACGCAAGGCCGACTTCACTGAAGGTGGCGATGAACTCATTTCACAAAGCCCTTCGACTAGGGTGGTACACAGCAGCTGCATGGTGTAATCGAGCTGGCGTCGCTCTCAGCGTCAACATTTCGCGTGACACGTGCAGCTGTCGGCTGATCATGATCTACAAACTCGGACCATCTGTGCTTGCCACACGCTTCGTTGATGAAGGAATGCCGGATACTTGCACTGTATGGAAATTTGGTAGAAACGGAGAATTTGTTACTTGTCATCATCATTTCATAGCTAACCAAGGAGCACTCGGACAATGTCTCCAGTGAACACTGTCATCAAGCAACGCTTAATTTGATGACGCTACTGTGAGCAGCAAAAGAACAATTTGATCAAGTCCCAGTTGATAGTAATAAGGCAGCTGCTCGAACGGATTTGTGTTGCTGTAGTATAGATTAGTCAGGGTGCATGTCTTGTTGATTAGTGGCTTTACCAAGTTGTGAGCATGGTAAACGTAGTGCTGGCTGTAGCTAAGAAAGACTGGGCTGCATTGAATACGTCTCACGTCTCAAGAACTAGGACCTGCCACATTCCCGGGGATGCCAAATTCTCTATGACACCGGCATTTCTACGATTTACATCATAGACATACTATAAGTTAGAAGTTACGAGTGATGCATGCATAAGAATAACTGTATGTACCATTGTGGGTAGGAATAGTCTAGTTCTACATGTACAGTAAGATAGGGATCACTACGAGATGAATCTACTGTCTAGCTAGACGTTAGCAAAGTTTCAACTACGACCTTTGCCCGTCTAGTGTAATTGTTTAATTGTGTTTACGTGTAAGCGATAGCACCAATTCTGTCCAACATGTTTGCTGTTGACAATCGCAGCTGGTGTAGGTGAGCTGGCGCCGCTCGACTAGAGCGCTACCATTTCAAGGAGCAGTGACACGTGCAGCTTTGGAGTGATAACAGGAAAGCCAAAGCCAACAGTGTATATGCTGTTATCCTGCCAGTAGATCTAGAGGATATACTACTTATCTATACCTTCACGTGATCTGTACGAGCCGTGAGTGGCTCCTTTTAGCCACGCCTATAGGCAAACTACGTATTGGTGACCGTCGACGTTCACGTCGTCATTTGCTGGGTTGTATACTCTCACAGTTCGTTGCTCTATTGCCGACGACAATGCAAACCAAAGTGTTGTTGATTTTATTGTTCATGTGGATTGATGACATCAAAACAGGTGAGCTTGCATGCGTTCTCGAGGTCAATATGCTAGTAGACGGAGTCTTTGTACAAAAGCTCCGCACAACTCTATACAGACATGAGAAACTTTTGTAAATAAAAAAAGTCATAATGTCTGTGCTGTTACTTGCTGGTTGATCAACCATGTGGGAGACTGCTCTAGGTTTGATGTGTACGCGTATAGAGGGGCGTACTAGTGTCAGCGGTAACTACATCCGTCTAGATACGTAATCGAGTAGAAACTGTCTGCTGTTTGGAATGGAATAACTAGAGTACTCAGATTTTTCTATATACCACAGAGATGATCTCTAGATATGGATTTATCCGTTGTGACTCTAGTAACTAATCGACGGCTGCGCCATACGGTTAGTTAGTTACACTAAATCCATGATCGCTATTGCTATGGTGCTATAGTTGATTTATGAAAATATGTATTTACAGACAGGCAGAATACAGCTAACAAACAGACAGACAGACACTGAACATAAATCTTTTACATTTTATCACATGTATTAGCATTGATGTAGTAACTTTGATGTATAAAAAATGCATTGACAGACAGAAAGGCAGACAACTGAGTGCAGACGGACGAGTTCAAGAATTACTGGATGACTCGATCTCGATTGTGATGGAGCAATGCAATGCAAGAGTGTTACTGTTACTACAGAAGATGAGCAGAGTCCAGTATAGTGCTGACTCAGTTGGTGCCATTAGTAACTCTGTTAGCTTATTGTCAGCTGTTTGACTCTTAGTCTTAGCTAGGGACCTTCTGGGTCCAATTTGTCTTAGAACTTGCTGATCTTTAGCGTATTATAGACTGAAATAATGTCTTGTATAAGAAATATATATATTGACAGACAGAGACAGACAGACAGACAGACAGAGTTTGCGCAATGTAATTTTGTATGCTTCAGGATCGTAATGGTCTTACTTGTTGTGTTATGTTGCTCATGGTGTAAACGTTTGATTTAAATGAAAATATATGTATTGAGACAGACAGACAGATAGACAGATAATTTATTCTCAGATAGATTCTACTTGTACACATGCTAGCATTTTACAGACAGACAGACAGACAGACAGACAGACAGACAGACAGACAGGCAGAGTTTGCGCAGTGTAATTTTGTATGCTTCCGGATCGAAATGATCTTACTTGTTGTATTAGGTTGCTCATGATGTAAAAGCTTGATTTAAATGAAAATATATGTATTGAGACAGACAGACAGACACACAGACAGACAACTTGTGAGAAGCAGACTTGCGGCTCTAAACTGGCAGTTTCCATCTCCTTGGACACAGACAGGCAACTGATTTGCAGGGCTTAGCTAAAATGCTCTCAATAGGTCTGCAAAACGGTAGACTTATCTATAATTAAGTTTACTAACCAATACGAGGGCATGCTTGTCAGGAAGGAAAAGTCAAGCTGGTAGACGTAGGGTAGCTGTCAGCTAGTTTGGCAACCGTAGTTTACAGTTTCAGTTGCCCGGACATACTTTTGGTTGTCCCAGGCGCCTAGGCAACCGATTTACACTGGAATAGATTCGCAACTAGTGTCTCATGCACGATCTGGTTGGTATATATAGTATGCAATCAGCACCCAAGTTGAATGTAGCTCGATCTATCGTGCATTGATCAACAACAGGCCCGGCAGACGGTAGGTGTGTTCACACTTTGGTTTGCAAGCCTGGTTTGGGCTTGTTATCATAATTGAGTTAGTGTTAAACGTTGCACCTGCCGCAAGGAATGCTGGTTTGCGCTGGGTTTGCAAACCGCACTTGCAAAGGTTGGTTTGCGGTTACTTGAGTCTGGTTGGGAGCTATCAAGACATTCCTAGCCGTTTAGCGCCTAGTAACCAGAGTAGCAGTCTGCCTAGCGCATAGCTACGAGAGTAGCAGTGGAAGTCATCGTCTTACTGTGGTGGATGCTGCTAGACACAGGACGTCAACAGCAAGAATCTCGCGCGTGCAAGATGACAGAAGACGTCGTTTTCGTCGATATCGCAGTGCTAGCACTGAGTACCGAACTGTTGTGTCGTTTGTCATGCGGAGTATTCTAACTCTGTTGTCAGACGCCATGTCTAGAGATTCCTGCTCAAACAACGGATCACAATAGCGTGCTAGGTTGACAAACCAGGTAATCAAACCCAGTCCAGTGTGAACACAGGTTTGTACTGTATGCTAATTTGTTTCCTCGTATCACACAAATCAAAACACAACACACCATGGTTTGCAAACCATAGTGTGAACACACACCTACCATTTGCTCCTCTACCGTAATGTGCAAAGTAAACATTTACGCAGGTATCTGGTGTCATTAGACGCTTCAATTTCTTTGACAAATTGTGTTTATCGTCTCACGACATGTCAAATAACCTAGCAGTCTAGATTTAGATAATATATAGGCTTGACCTAGAGACCTTTTGCTGTCGTTATTTGTTGTCTGAATTTGGATCAAATTGTCTTTGTACACTTGCATAGCGTTTCTCTTGTGTATTGCAGCCTACAGTGTAGATCCAGAATCTATTGTCGAGCCGGTCAACATTGATAGCTCCGACCACGCCCACGTGCAAGAAGATGGCGTGAAGATTTGGCGTTTCGACATTGAGTCTCACCGATGCGGCTCGGCTCGTGTCAACCTCAAGTCGTTTGTCATGAATCTTGGAGATTACGTCGTTGTGTATGGCCTGGATGCAGACGGACGAGCAATAGGAGTAGAGAGGTTCGAAGGAAAAGGATGGCGTAACGAGGGAGAAGTGAACAGTCGTCGCGTGTGGGCTAAACATATCGTTCTCGAGCTGCACGCGACGTCTCCATCTTCTCACTTCCATTGCACGTACGTTCACTACGCTGACTGTTATCATGAAGGAGTGAGTAAACCCAACACACTTTGCTCTAACGGTGGAGGCTGGAAAAACATGGCTTGCTTTGCTAATGACCCTAGTATCTACAACCTCGGACCATCTGTGCTTGCCGCGAAATTCACCAGTGGAGGCATGCCGGATACTTGCACTGTATGGAAATCTGGTAGAAACGGAGAATTTGTTACTGCTAATCATTGCTTTCCTAGTCAGGCTGTCGTCAGTACCGCTGAACTGTATTATAAGTTTGAAACAACCACGTGCAATGGTACCAATAGTTCCATAAATGCCACTTATCATGGAGACAGACTGCTTAAAACGGACGAGGATCTGGATTATTCTGTTTTCACTGTGAGGGAAAGTACTACACATATAAATTGTCTGCGCCGTACAACCACCATACCATCTACAAACGATAGCATATTCCTTATTCACCATCCAAATGGAAATCCCAAGAAAGTCTCGTATGAATCCAATGCAGACCCTGGTGGCTATTGTCTAATACAACTCAATTCCACATGTGTCCACAACGATACTGTCTGTTACAGCTGCGATACACAAGGTGGCTCCTCTGGAGCTCCTGTGTTCTACACTGTGTCAGGAGTCAAGGTGGTCTTTGCACTTCATTATGGAAATGCACAAGCAACTCCTCGTTGTCCAAACTGGGGAAGAAAGATGTATTTCATAGCTAACCAAGGAGCACTCGGACAATGTCCCTAGTGAACACTGTCATCAAGCAACGCTTAATTTGATGACGCTACCGTGAGCAGCAAAGAACAATTTGATCAAGTCCCAGTTGATAGTAATAAGGAAGCTGCTCGAACGGATTTGTGTTGCTGTAGTATAGATTAGTCAGGGTGCATGTCTTGTTGATTAGTGGCTTTACCAAGTTGTGAGCATGGTAAACGTAGTGTTGGCTGTAGCTAAGAAAAGACTGGGCTGCATTGAATACGTCTCACGTCTCAAGAACTAGGACCTGCCACATTCCCGGGGTTGCCAAATTCTCTATGACACCAGCATTTCTACGATTTACATCATAGACATACTGTAAGTTAGAAGTTACGAGTGATGCTAGCCTCGAAGTTCCAGACCGTCTCCCAAAAGAAATGGGAGACGGTCCGGAGCAAATTTTTTTGGGTCCACTTCACAAACACATCCCGGATATATAGCCCGGATAAGTTTAACTTGCACGTGCATGGTAGACCATTCTCACGTGCACGCATGGCTCACGATCATGATTTAGTAGTTCGAAATGTGTTGTTATGCTAACAGATCGTGGGAATTGCGCTTTCTCTGCGAGCAGTTACCACACTGAGTAAGCAACAGTGGCAGTGAAAGGAGAGCCCCAATACGGGGAATGCTGGTTGCTACAAACCGTTTTCTTTGCAGAAATCGACTTTCTCGAGAAACTGTTGACTCCAGAAAAGCTTTACGTGATGCAGTTATTATACAAGACGGCAGAGATTTGTACATTTTGCTAATTAATTGATATTAGTCGATGAACTAATTATTAATTTATTAGAATAAAGTATTTAGTAACATTAAAGCACAATTTATGTATTTATGGTAGTATTTTTAACCTTAAATGTGATTTAATAAATAGTAATTTGTAATTTATAAGTGTGTATATACAGTAGTGGACAAAAGTATTTGCTGGGCAAGAAATTTCAAGGGTTTTTCAGTATGTCTGTGTTTGGGTGGAAGCACAAAATACTAATAAAGCGACTTCTTGGTCAATGTTTGTCATGCAATGGCAAAATTGAGACTAATTGGTACAGAATTGAGTCTAAATCAGTTGGTTGTTGCAATTTAAGATTATAGTTACAACCTAGTTAAAAGCCGATTAAGTTTACATTACATCTTATCAAAGCATATTCAATGCAAACAATATTCCAACCTTTGAAAACAAACTAACTTATCCATTTGTGCTCATATCAGCACTTATTTCCGTTCTGGAGGCCAGAATATGATGAAAAATCAACAAAAAAACTATCCGGCAAATACTTTTGTCCACTACTGTATATACTAGTAACTATTGCAGAAGAACCTGTTTATTAATCATGTACTCTGCTGTTACCGCAATTAATTTGTTTGCATAAGAAATGTATGGCAAACAGACAGGATTACAGGAAGTTATTGATCTGGACAGTCTGTTGCCACAGAACACAGTTTTTCATTAGCCTAGAATACATAGAATCAATTCATGATCCATTTTAACAATAAAATTAGAACACACACCATGAAGATGCCTATTTCTCTAGTGGGTGCACAGTTTGCTGGACATAAAACAGGAATGACTTGTTCTGAACACTCATTCTGAACACTCTAACTACAATCTGTTCCTCTCTTTATATCAAGGAATATGAACAATCCAGGACATTTGTTTTAATTTATATGGTCAATATTGATTGGTGAATAGAGTTTAGTATTAGATGTTGTATGTGATCAATATTTATCGATTTTGGCTGTTGCAGATTCTAGATGAGTAATCTGGATAACTTCCATTATTGCACCTGCCAGTAGACGAATTACATGTGTGGTTTAGGCATAAGTCATCTGTGTTTCAATTAATTAACATTTTCTGGATCTCGATAAGGTACTTGCATGCAATGTCTCAGTTGTATGTACTGCACTTGTAAGTCAAAGAAGGTTTGAATTTTTAGTTCATCTTTTGAGATTTTCCACAGAGTTACACAGAAAGTGCCTTTTCTTCAGGGAGCTACCATGACCAGTTTTCTGAAGAAATGAGTGCAACTAAGTTTGTATAGCTGCATTGCATTTTGACTTGTAGTGCTTTAGCTATTGTCTTTGTAAATTTGATAGATTATTTGCAGGATCTTTTGGGAGACCAGCCATGCTGAAAGAGATTTCTGAATAAATTTGCATACATCATGTGTGTATCTATTTACCATATATCTATAATGCTCACTTGAACGATCTGTCATTCATTGTGTCTCTGGCTGTTAGATTGGGAGTTGCTCTCAAATAGGGTTCCATGTAATTACATGAGGGTTAGCTGTTAAATCAGTAATCTTGGTTTCAAAAGTTGATAAATAACAAAGGGCAGTGTTTCTTCACTATGATGAGATGGAGCAGTTGATGATGCATATACGTTGTTAATTAATACCTCACAAGTCACTTGGGAAGTAAGAGATCATGTCTGCTTGTTCATCAAATGTATGACTTACCATTTGAGCTATTGGTCATACGGAGATGTATGGGAATGTTTTTGCACACACCACAGCTGGTTTCCCGAAAATATGTTCTGGCTTTTGATCAGTCTTGTGATACAAAAATATTATTTATGGAACCGAAGTTTCCATGACCTTCAATCTACTACAGTACACTCACACTCTACTATGGTCTACCGCAACTGGGAAAATGACTTCAAATTCAAGGTTCAAGGTTCAACATTCAAGGTGTGTGTGTGTGTGTGTGTGTGTGTGTGTGTGTGTGTGTGTGTGTGTGTGTGTGTGTGTGTGTGTGTGTGTGTGTGTGTGTGTGTGTGTGTGTGTGTTGTGGCTGTAACTCTATTATGAGAGTTGTTTATGGTGAGTGGAAACATCTGGGACTTTCGGTTGGAAGTTCAAGTGTGGGATGAGCACTGGCGAGCAATGTGGTGTCGTTGGCACTGGTCAATCAATAACGGGTATGGTAGCTTGGCTGAAAACTCTGATCATGAGTAGCGCTGGAGCCATATATATATATATATATATATATATATATATATATATATATATATATATATATATATATATAAACTCTCAATGTTATAACATAATTATAGTCCCACCACCTTTTAAACGTGAGCGCATAATACAACTCTAAACATACATGTATGAAGGCGTACTAGCGAATTTTGGGCTTCCGTTTTTTATCAGTGTAGACGTCATGTTAAGGCCGGGCAAACTTGATTCACAGATTAATTAACGTCCTCGCCCACATCATATTCTGGGAAAACAAAATAAGTTTCATTATTCATTATATAGGACACATGACACCTCGCACGTGCCTGTCTCCTGTTGCGCACGTCTTTTTTCACAATATGGCTTCCTTTACAAGCGTGCACGTGTGCACTGCTAAGAAAACCCTGGTTCCCTGAACTGTTTTGTCGCTGTCTCCTTCAAAAACCTTTGAAGATCTGCTGACAT
>NC_085096.1:2329782-2339782 GCF_963422355.1 Corticium candelabrum
CAACGTGTGTACGTACACGATACAAAGTACACCAGCTCATCAGTACCATGCACCTCTATAGTATTCTAACCACATCGGCTATTAGCAAATAACCAAAACATGTCGAATACATGCATGCAGTAATCACGGTCATCATGTGACATCAACATCAGGTTTTGCCTCAAGATCTTCTTTACATGGAGAATAAAGCTGATGACGCCAAACCTGCATAAGCTTCACTTCATACACTTTTTCCATATGTTCTGCAAGTCGCCAGAAGTTCTTTTTTACGGAGTGCATCTGGAGGCGGTTTCGTGCTAATGATGATATTCCTTAGCTTTTCAATGAAATGCTTGCAATTATTCGTTACGAGTTTATATGTACCAAACTCGTTAGCAAGCTTTGCAATAGCATTCAGTCGTGTAGCCTTGTTCCACTCATGTGTTGAAGTCGCCTTCGTTCCAGCTACCACGCCCTCTTCTTCAAGGTCCCAGTTGTGACTTCGCATCTGGACCAACCATTTCTTTGTCTCACCGACTTTCAAAACAAACAGTTCTACTAGCACTCCTTGATTTGGATTTGCGCCACGTGTACGTCTCAAACATAAGCTGGAGTGGCGGCCTTTCTGGAGTGTGTAACACTCAATTTGTGCTTCTAAGTCGTTGTTTTCTTCAACGACAACATTTTCAATGGTAATCGATTTCGAGAAAGACAAGAACTCATGAGGCCAACAAGGAAGACCAAATTTCCGACTTGATAGAGAACAGATCCTCGATCCGCTTGCTTTGTTGCCGCAGTTCTCCATTTCATTTGATTGTCTCTCTCGCACAACTTTCTCTTCTTTTGGCAGAAAAGAGCAGCTTGTCATTTTGATGTCGATTTGCAGATAAAGTTGCATGCAATCAAGTCAAAGCTTGAAATAGACTTGCTTCACGTGAGCTATTCAATTAAGAGATACGCCTACTAAATTGATAATAGCAACAAGACAAAAGCTATACACATGCGAATTCGAAGAAAATAAATGGCGCGACCGTAGTAAAGTAAAAAATCTTCGTGGTTGGGCCAAACACATCGTTCTCGTGTTACAGGCAAAATCTCCCCCTAAACTCTTTAATTTACGCGTACGTATATCTATAATTAAACGTTTACTACGCTCACTGCTATCATGAAAGAGTACGTATTAAAACCCGACGGCTATTAACTATATACGCTTTGAAGATTTAGGATTCGGAGCGTGCACAGCAAGTTATTGTGATAAGATAATATTCATAATAGCAACTTAGCAATGTCATACACATATAAGTTTGCTGCGACTATCTATGTAATCCACTGCAAGACACACATCTTGTCTTCCAAGGAAAATCTAATCAATGGTTTTAGTAACTATATATAGGCTTATCAACATATATATTGTTCGTATGTCGCGTGCCGAGAATGTAGGTGGTGTCAATGTTGTATTGAGGACCATGGCAACAATCGTCAAAATACGCGATGCGTAACGAATAGCTGTAATTCTGGCGGACACCGACATATGCTATGCTTTAGTGTGTTGACTAATATAAGTTAATTGTGTCTGACCTGACCTAATGGAATAACTAAAAACATTGATTAGATTATTATGGAAACACAACGTCAATGATAATGCCTGCGAGTCGTACCAGGCTCTCGTCGCTTCTATGAAATAGCACGTGACCTATAGTCACATTCACGGACGCATCCCACGACTTCTAAACGGTGAGAGCGAGAAAGAGAGTCTGGGACGAGACTACTAGACATCTATCTCGTTTCTTGAACGCTAGACAGCTTGGCAATTGTCGCGCAGTATACCGTCGACTGAGCGCGAGCCCTAGAGCAGCCCCCATGCTTCCTACGCCAATGCAAGTTTGTCTTGTCGTGAGAATTCTGTCTACTTTGAGATTGGAGTCAATGAAGCTTCTTCTGTTTAGCTAAAACTCTGTCGCTAATCGTATATAATTGTCCTGATTGTTTGTCAGTATCGTTTGCGCTGTTGCCAAAGCCTTAGCTTTGAGAGATCCAAGTTTGTAGGTTTTGTAACAATGGCTCTCTTTAGATCGTTCCGCCCCGCATGCACACTTGTAACAAATCGATCTCGAAGAGTATATTGTCGAGATGCTCTTTGAAGTCGCACTGTTCATGCAGGCATTTCATCAATTCCGCCTTTGCGTTTGTTGCTGCACGAAGTCTGAATTAATCTTTCAGAAAATCACGACTGGTTGACTGGTTTGGGATGAGAGAGAGTCGCTAACGCTTTCATCAAACTCTCTCGTTGCTCTTGTCAGCCGACTCGCTGAGTTATCTACAAAGTATTTTATGTATATATGGCACTCTTTATAGTTTATCTATATAGACCAGTCGCTATGCTATGGGTCAAATGGTTCCAATTTCTCCATGTGTATACCGTCAACGGCAGTCCTCATAGCGCGTTTTGCTCTCCTCGTTGCTATGGCATACGTTGCCAATGTGTTGTGTTTTTTAGACACACAGTATATATATATATATATATATATATATATATATATATATATATATATATATATATATATGTATGTATGTATATACACGTAGTTAGACTCCGTTTCATAGAGGTATATCCCCACGAAAGTAAACCAGAAAAGGAAAGCGACTAGACACCAACGTGTGTACACGATACAAAACACCAGCTCTTCACCTCTAGTGTTCTAACCACATAGGCTATTAGCTAGCAAATAACCAAAACATGTCAAATACATGCATGCAGTAATCACGGTCATCATGTGACATCAACATCAGGTTTTGCCTCAGGATCTTCTATATTAGGAGAATAAAGCTGATGACGCCAAACCTGCATAAGCTTCACTTCATATACTTGCTGGAAATGTTCTGCAAGTCGCCAGAAGTTTCTTGCAGGGAGTGCATCTGGAAGCGGTTTCGTGCTAATGATGATATTCCTTAGCTTTTCAATGAAATGCTTGCAATTATTCGTTACGAGTTTATATGTACCAAACTCGTTAGCAAGCTTTGCAATAGCATTCAATCGTGTAGTCTGGTTCTACTTATGTGTTGAAGTCGCTTTCGTTCCAGCTACCACGCCCTCTTCTTCAAGGTCCCAGTTGTGACTTCGCATCTGGACCAACCATTTCTTTGTCTCACCGACTTTCAAAACCAACAATTCTACTAGTACTCCTTGATTCGGATTTTTGTCATCTGCACGTTTCAAACATAAGCTGAAGTGGCGGCCTTTCTGGAGCGTGTAACACTCAATTTGTGCTTCAAAGTCGTTGTTGTCTTCGACGACAACATTTTCAATGGTAATCGATTTCGAGAAAGACAAGACCTCATGAGGCCAACAAGGAAAACCAAATTTCCGACTTGATAGAGAACAGATCCTCGATCTGCTTGCTTTGTTGCCACCGTTCTCCATTTCATTTGATTGTCTCTCTCGCACAACGTCCTCTTCTTTTGGCAGAAAAGAGCAGCTTGCCATGTTGATGTCGATTTGCAGATAAAGTTGCATGCAATCAAGTCAAAGCTTGAAATAGACATGCTTCACGTGAGCTATTTAATTAAGAGATACGCCTACTAAATTGATAATAGCAACAAGACAAAGCTAGACACATGCGAATTCGAAGAAAATAAATGGCGCGACCGTAGTGCACATGAAGTAAAAAATCGTCGTGTTTGGGCCAAACACATCGTTCTCGTGTTACACGCAAAATCTCCGCCTTATCACTTTACTTTAGTTTGATTTTTGAAAATCCGGTAAAGACGGACGATTTGTATCTAGTAATCACGTCTGCCCGGGGGGCGTGCGATCTGTGCACGAGGCACGGAGGGGTTGTGCCACTTCAAAGATTCGGAGCGTGCATAGCAAGTCATTGTGGAACAGCAAGGTCATATACACACGTTGGCTGCGCGCTGAGGTAATACACTGTAAGGTACACATCTCTCCTTACCATGAAAATGTAATTAATGCTGTAGTCACTCTAGACAAATGTCTAGACAGGGTTATCAAAATATAATGTATGTATGTCGCGTACCGAGGATGCAGAGTGTGCCAATGTTGTGATAAAACCCATAGCAACAATCGTCAAAATAACGAATAGCTGTAAATATATATATATATATATATATATATATATATATATATATATATATATATATATAAGTTAGGCTATTGTGTGTTGAATGTCTTGAGGGAACAGTAAGCGCTGCGATGCTGGGACCTCGACACTAAATTACTAACAATTAACGTTAATAATGGGATGACTAAAAACATTGATTAGATTATTCTGGAAACGCGACGTTGATGATAATGCCCGTGAGTCGTACCAGGCTCTCGTTCAATTAACGAAATAGCACGTGACCTAATCACGTCCACGGGCGCACCCCATGGCATTATACGGCGAGAGCGAGATTGTGAGCCTGGGACGAGACATCTAGACAGCTATCTCGTTTCTTCTAGACGATTACAGTATAGTTGCGCACAGCAGTACCGTCGACTGAGCGCGGGATCAGTAGCCTAGAGAGCCGCCCCGTGCTTCCTACGCCAACGCTTGAAGTTTGTGAGAATTCTGTCTAGACTTCGAGATCGGAATCAATGAAGCTCCTTCTGTTTAGCTTCTGTCTAGTACCTAACGAAAATTCTGTCACTAATCGTATAATTGTCCTGACGACTGTTTGTCAGCAGCCTCTATACCGTTTGCGCTGTCGCTAACGCCTTGCAAGTACGTTTGTAAACAATGACTCTTTTTGAATCGCTGCAATCTGCACACCTAAATAGTAATCGTAATAGTGAATTTGTTTAGCTAGATTATGTAAGCCACGCCCTAAAATAAACCACGCCCCTTAGTGCAGGGGATACCCAACCACCACTCCGACAATCCTGGGAAGAACACTGGAAAGCATAAGGGGAGATCTCTGTAAGCATATGAAAGCAATGATCATAGAAATGTACGTCTAGGGACAGTGCTATTCTTGTGCGGCCGCAATAAACTAGAAAAAGCTAGAATGTCGTGCTGCAGTGTTTCGTTACCAATTCTGTCAACATGCTGTTGCCTGTTTTGATCCATAATTCCACTTGCCCGCCACTTAGTACTTTGCCATGTACTAAGCACAAGAGATTGGTTTGTAGGAATGATGCTGCAGCCACACCCTCCTTTCCTACACCCCAAAACACGATGTCAGAAACTGCTCTTAAAAAGGAAAAGAGAATGCACATGAGGCCACCCTCTTCATATTCAATAAATTAATATCAACCAAGCAAACAGACAGTCTGACAAACAAACAAGAAAGAAAACACAGACAGATAGACTGACAGACCAACAACAGAACAACAGAGAGACAGAGAGACAAAGAGACAGACAGACAAACAGAGAGACAGACAGAGACACAAAGAAACAGACAGACAGACAAACGTTGACATGTAGAGTTTGACTTATATTCTCGGTGGGTGTTAGATAGTTTAGTATGTTTTTGCGGCCTTGGTGGTCGCTGGACATTTTAGTCTACGATTTATAAATGTTTTAACGTCAATTTATCACACAGACAAACAGACACACAGCCAGCCAGTCAGACAAACTAACAGACAGACAGATGAACAAAATATACAGATAAACAAAGTTTTACCTTACAGACAGGTTGCTGTAGCTTACCGATTATCTGTATTGCATGAAGATTCAATCTTTGCTTGAATTTGTCCATCAACTGATCAGGCTTCTGGATCTTTGTTGTGATCTTCAGTTTCTTGTCATACCAGTGACCAGAGCTCCATTGATGACCAAATTCGTCTGTATTCATACTTGTTTTTGGCCTAATAAATAAATAAACAAACAAATAAATATTAAAGTAAATGAGTAAATGAAAATACTAATAATTAAATGAAAAAACTACAAATCAAATAAACAGGCACACAACATACATACATAAACACATACAGACAAACATATATAGATACATACATGTACATATGTACTAATACATACCTACATCAGACAGACAGACAAACAGACAGACAGACAGACGGACAAACAGAGACAGACAGAGACAGACAGACAGACAGACAGACAGACAGACAGACACAGACAGATGAACAGAGACAGACAGAAAGACCACCAGACAGACAGACAAACAGACAGACAGATTATTTTATTCTCTCCCAAACTGTAAATGTAACAGTTAATCGCAGAAGTGAAAGTATCCTAAGCATTAGCAAAAACTACTGAAATTTCTGAAGTCATAGCTACAGTATTATCCTAATGAACATAGTGTTGACAGATAGACAAACAGACAGATAGACAGACAGACAGACAGACAGACAGATACACAGTTTAGTTGTAGTTATATGGTAGTTAATTAAGACTCTTTGTGTTTGATGTAAATGGCATAGGCGGGTTTAGTCTTTTTAAGTTTAAGACAGAGACAAGAATTATTGTAATACAGTATATTTAATGTATGTAATTGTGTTTAAAATAAATTGAAATAAATGAAGACAGACAGACAAACACAGCAACAACAAACTAATAGAATGCAGCTCAACCAGACAGTCATTACCACGAAGACATGTACCCAGAGATCAAGGCTACCTCAACAGATCGTTGATATGTATTGTCAAACTGAAAAAGAGTCTTTGCTGTGTTGCATCTCGATAGGAAACCTGCCCTCTCAAGCTCATGTTTACTCCTGGCTGTCGGCCTTTCAGTTTCAAAATTCGTCGAATCTATGATGATCAAAAAAGGTGTTTGTTGATACACAAAACATAAACTTGATGAGACAAGAACAAATACAACAACTAACTCACTGTCGTAAATGCATCTATGTCATCTTCCCATCGTAGAGCTGAATTTCCATCTGACAATGTGCCCTACACACCACCACCAAATTTCAACTCGACTTTCATTACTAAAGGTTGCAAATGACCAATCAAATCTGTTAGATGTCGCCAAAATTCTTTCTGGCCGTACATCCACACACACACAAAGACACACACACACACACACACACACACACACACACACACACACACACACACACACACACACACACACACACACACGTGTTCTGCCCAGGATTTTCGAAGTGGTGATCAAGTATCCGCTGCATTAAAGGATGTGGTTTAGTTCAGATCTAAAAGAAGTAGAGCAAATTCCAGAACAATCAATCAAACTGACAATAAAGGCACCAAACAGAATGTATCGCACTATGGATGGTCCATGATCTGAAAGAACAGACTAAGAAAGCTGCAACTTCTGTCAACAGTCGGGGGAAATATGCTGCCCTGTCTCATATTTATACTATACATAGCATGGTAGATGTCTGCCATTCACCAGTTGCAGGTTTTTAACAGCCACTGCTGCTGTCTAGCAAAAAACCTAAAGATGACTTTGACTGGCTTGTCACAGGGTGCCTAGGATATTGCCTTGCTCATCGCTGACATGCAGACTACTGTGTTAGATCTCACACCACATTAGTGCACTGAGCGATATCGTAGTATAGATCGTATCATAGCAGGGCAGGTCTGTTGCTGTGTCACAGTGTGAACAAAGACTTCACCTTTCAACAAACTGCTCACCTTCCAATGCTCATTGGCTTGGAGCAAGTAAAACATTAGCTAAATTAGCTTGGATATCCGAGCCTCGGGTAAATATAGAGTGGCGGTCGGGCTGACCACCTCTGAACACAGTCGGCAGAACACACGAACACACACACACACACACACACACACACACACACACACACACACATACACACACACACACACACACACACACACACACACACACACACACACACACACACACACACACACACACAAGCAGCTCCAAAAACAATTTCGAGCACTGCTAGTGTTCTTGCTATTATCAAACAATACCTCCAAGTTTGCTGGCAGTTCAAGCTGAACCGTCACATTTGAAAGTTTCATTGATCTCTGGTTGGTTATAAAGCAGACAATTGTCAGGTCAGACAAACAGTAGACCTTCCGACAACACAATCTCAGTGCACTGTCACCGCAGAGATCCTACACATACAACACAGATACACCAAACATTATGCATAACTGGTAGTAAAAATTACTGCATATGCTATGCATGTGCATTGACCTGATTGTCTGTTGTAGCACATGGAAATTGCTTGAGATCATCTGGTAGACCAATGGATGCATGAGCTGCATCAAGTAGTGAGAACTCAGCTGTCGTTTGAGACGGAGGAGGAGACGGCGACCTGGTCTTTGCCATAAAGCTAAAGCCAACGCTTGAAGACTGAAAATGAGGGACATATCAGTTGTGGGTGTGGTGCTCATTTCACTAAGTTCTGTGACACACACACACACACACACACACACACACACACACACACACACTGACAAACAAACACACACACACACACACACACACACACACACACACACACACACACCACAACACCACACACACACCTCCGACTTCCTCCTTTCATCATGTTTCTCAGTGTATGGCAAACCAACCAGAGGAGATTCATCTCTTTCATTTGTCTTATTCTGCATGTCAACCGTCGAGCTAGTCCCAATGCTTGCCATCACATTTGGTGCAGCAGGTACCGGTTGTAACGACACTGTGTTGCTCAAATCGAGTCCTTGAAGGTCCAACAACAGATCAATTGATGACTGAGAAGCTGCAGCTAAAACAAAAACACAGAATTGTACAACAAAGAATCAGACAACAAACAATAGCTAAAATAGAAATTCATAAATAGTCAGAAATAAATATAATGGAAATACAGACAGAAAACATTCTCTTTCAATGTCATGTCTACACAATACCAGCTACTTGGTATACGTTACAACACAAGCAAATGCACAGTCTCTAAACTTGCAAATCAACCCAAATGCGTCAGTGTCCCTCCTAGATTGTCAATAAGAGTTGCATCCTTCATGGTTCGTTCACTTTCAGAAGCAAAGTGCAACACAAAGGGTAGAAATGACTGTATATTAACATTTCAACAATCAATTTGGTACAAATGAACAAGATTCAGATGTCCACTATCAATAGAAAAAATAGCATTGATACAGACTAACTAACCTTCCTAACACTGTAGATGCACAATCAACTGCTTGTGCTATCGATTTTACTACAACAACAGTCTTACTTTTCTCTTCTGCCTGAGCTAAACGAGAAGTGTCAAACACATCGGTGACACTATCCATCGTTTGTAGTGTTACTTGATTGTTCGAGTCAACAAAATCAATGCCCAAAAAATCATTCTGTTGCTGTGATCCTGTCGGTACAGAAGAGTCGGTAATCGCAGCTTCTACTCTCGACACTCTAGAACTGGGCTGCTCTGTACTTTGAGACCACTTCTTCAGTTTGGTAGACGGCTTTTGCCTGGAGACTTTATTCGCTCCCTAACCACAAAAGAACACAACTAAATCAACAATCGTGTCAATCATTATGTCAACCAGTCCGTCCGTTTCTCTGTATGTCTAATACAATTGTGGTAAGTGACTAACGTGAACGTCAGAGTAACTATCTTACTGAATATGTTGATTGTGACGAGCCGACACCACTAAAGAGAGCTGATACCAAGTCATGTTTGCGAGTGTCTTTCTCGCCACCTTCTGTCTCATCGCGACTTCTTACTTCAAACGATCGCTCAGCGACCTAACAAGTAACAACAACAATATCAGAATACAACATTGTATTGAACTGATGTGCCGCTGTTCACAAAATCATTCATATCCTTTCCATCTAAACCAGTCTATTGCTCATTGGTTGCCATTCAATTGTCACTGTACTAGTAAATACAAAATATATTCCACATATCACCTCATTGGCTGCGTTTGTTGGCTGGGATTGATTTATCCCATGACTTTCTTGATTGTAATTGTTCCTGTGGTGGTCTTGTTGATGTTGCATGGAAGGCGATGCTGGAGTTTTCTTGAGGTAACCCGACTTGCCCCATACTCGTTGCGTCTTCCCTGATAATCCAAATGCTCTGAAAAATGCAAACACGTTCCTTTGTGATTACAAGAAAAGAGATTTACTACCTC